>NC_053436.1:96186756-96337960 GCF_007990345.1 Gossypium hirsutum | reverse complement strand
TTCTTCTTTCTATTCCCCTTTTGGTTTCGATTCCTTTTTGTTTGCCGTCACACATTTGTTCTCGTTATTTCGGTTTTCATCGCACATTCTGGTAAGTGGGGCTTTGTGTAAGGCCCAATTTTATGCCCAGGCCCGAATATTAAAACAATAAACAACAGTCCAATTACAAAATAACAAGCCCAAAATTCAACCCACTACCTAGCCCAATAGCAGAAACCCTAGCCCAAATAAAAAAAACAAATGTTTGCAGCAGAAAACCCTAGGCGCAGCATGCCTAGGGCGCGCCGCTCAGCCTCGTCTGCCCCCCACGCATGCACCCTCTGACGGTCGCCACTCGCACGCCTCAGCCTTGGCCACCACGACGCCCACGCGTCTGACACTCCCACCTGCTCCACCGTGCCCACCACCTGCAACAAGAACAAACACAACAGCAAGGAAAGCATGCGAATGATGGGGAAAATAATAAACAAAAGGAACAAAACAAATATATTGGCTTTAAAAGCCGAAATCTGTCATGGGAACAAGGGATTTTTTTCCTTTCATTTTTCAATTGTAATACTACTTAAGAATACAAGAGTAAAAGCAGATTCAAGCAAGAAAGACCAAAAACAGAAAAGGCAGTCAGATCTAAGGTTTTTTTATTGTTCAAAAACTCATCTATATATATTTTTACATAGCATAAGTTTATAAAAAAGGAGTTAGCAAAAAAAATAAAAAATTTTACCCCACGCGGTGGCCGGCGCCGGCGCCGGCGAGCCTCCGGTGGCCGTCCGGTGACCCCCCTTGGCCGGAAATCGCTCCGTGCCCTCCCTCTCCCTCTTTCTTTCTTTTTTTTTCCCTCACCTGGTCTCAAATGAATTTTTCAAAAAAACTTAGCTTTTATAGGGGACCAAAACGCACCGTTTTGGTCCCCCCTGTTTAATGATAAAACGACGTCGTTTCGGACGTGGGGCGGGTCGACCCGACCCGCACCAGGGCAGGATCCGCGTGTTTTTGAGCGGAAGGGCTATTTGCGCAATTGGCCCTTCCGCATTTTTATATTTCGCAATAAGTTATTCGTTGTTTATAAATTGACCCCGAAATCCATTACACTTTGCGATTTAGTCCCCCTTCCAACGGTGTCGTTTCAAGTGTTTGGATAAATTACTTATTTGATCCCCCATAGTTTAACGCGCGTTCTGATAAGTCCATTCTCCTTTAATTTCTTTCAAAATTCGCCCCAGAGATTTGGTTTTAATCCAATCTCATCCCTTTTTCATCTATTTTTTTTACCTTAAATTTCATAATATTTTTGCTGTTTAATTCAATTTTAAATATTAATTGTTATATATATAATATTATTATCATTGTTGTTTTATTATTATTGTATTATATTTAACTATATATATATTTTGTTTCGTTTCTACTATTATATACATATATTATATATTCATTAATATTAATATTTGTTCACATATTTCATTACATATATATATAGGTATTTTGTGTATATGGTATTATTTTCATGTATTCATTTATTTATATCATTTTTTAAATAATTATATTAAGCATACACTTGTAAATATCGTGCTATTCGTATATTTCCCATTATCTCATACAAATATCTTTGCATTATTCGTCATACATTTCTTTCATTTTTATGTATATGTTTTAGATATCACAACATTTATATATTTTCGCATTATGTTACGTATACATTTTTTATCTTTACTATTGTGATTATTAGTATATGTTTTTGTATTTATGAATATATCTTTAATACATATAAGTATATATTTATTATTAATAGATGTTTTCAACATTATTATTATGTATATTATGTGAATATTTTAACATTATATTATATATGTATTTATATATATTACGCATATATATATACCCCTTTTTAATATTATATTTTTTACATATATATGTAGATATACGTACTTATACCTACTTAAAATATTTTTTCACATTTCATAATTCTTATATACTTACATATATTTATGCATATTTTACATCATATACATACTTATATATTTTATACTCTTAAAAATGCTTTTTGTATATTTCACATATTTTATAATTCACATACATATATTTTATATTATCACGATTTGTAAATATATAAATACACATTTACATTTTTTATAATATTTACCGATTTCATATATATGTACATACTTATCTATGTTTTCATATTCTGTAATTTATATATATTTCTTATTTTATGGTTTTAAATTATACATGCATATATATACATTTTACATAATTGTATTTATTGTCATCATTGTTATTTGGTGTTTGCTTATTTATCCATGTACACTTGTGCTTTTTCTAAAATGTTAGTTCTATTTATTTATTTGTATGCTTTGTTTATGTAATCGCCTCGTCATTTCATTTTGCCTATTGCATTGTTGTTACTCATTTACTTTGCTCACCTTGTCGCATTCGTTATTGTTTGTCAAGCATTGACACTAAACACCAAAAGGAAAATTTTTCTAAATAAGGCAATATTTCGCGTTTGGAAATCGAGAAACGTGCCCTAACGTGCTGGGTTTCGATTTCTCGTTCGACTAAATAGCCAAATATCCTCTTAAAGCTTCAAAATATGGTTTCATTAAACTATAAGGTGATCTTGGTTTCGATGGTTTAGAGTATCGTGTCCTAACGTGCTGGATGTGATATTCCTTCGGAACAAGAGAATCTTATGTTTCAATTCACGATATCAGATTTTCTTTTAAGGATCGCATTTTTAAAACTCTTCAAATTTTCAATTTTCGACACTAAACACTAATTAATCAACTAGGTACCAATTTTGGGCGTATCGAGGGTGCTAATCCTTCCTCGTGCGTAACCGCTCCCGAACTCATTTTTTGAATTTCGTAGACCAAAATCTTTGTTTTATAAAATTAAATCATTTATTAAAAACAACCACTTTTGAGGTGACCCGATCACACCTCGTCAAAAAAGGATTGGTGGCGACTCCCGTTTTCATTTTTTTTAAATCCAAGTCGACCCCGTTTTCATCAAAAAAATGGTGTCAACAGCTTGGCGACTCCACTGGGGAAATAAGAGAGTCAAGCCACGTGTTGATTATTCTTGTCTTTTGTCGAAAGTTGAAAATTCGATTTAAATTTACGATCCTCTCATCTCTTTTGTTTTGAGTTTATTTTTATCGTGTTCTGTATTTTATTTTATACCTCCGCACATTCATTGCATGACCGTTGGTCACACCTTTTAAGTGGGAGTGAGAAACTACGCCTTCGTGAGGTTTTCACCTCCGCATGGGATAGTGAATTGCTTCCGGGATACATCCGTACCTATGTCTTCGTGAGATTTTCATCTCCGCATGGCCATAGGGAAATGTATTCCCCTGAACTGAACTCGGTCCATATGAGCCTATAATGGGTGAGGATCGAGGAATCTGCTGGTTCAGGTACCCTTACTTTAGAACCAAACCACACATAGCGAGCCATAAGAACCCACCGAGATAGAGCTATTCCAGACCCTAGTGCTTACCGAATAGATGCTTTATTTATTATTGTTTACTTTAAATCCTAGATCTAATTTGCTTTGTTTGTGATTGCATGGCATTTTCATTTCAAAAGAGGTGTCGATTCACGTTCAGTATAGATAGAAAGCTTATCATGGAAAAGAGGTTTCTTGATAAAGTAGAAGACAATGCAGCTGTACGATTATGGGCTGAGACGATGTGGAGAGAGAAAGGCGATAGTCTTGCAGAAGGGTACGTATCAGAGTTATGGGACTTCACCCGTATCAGCGTAGTCCAAAATGATCTGCGAGAAATGAAGGAAATATGGGATCAATGGGACGACGGGACCAAGCAGATGTTTTACTGTGATTACGGGGACTTACCTCACCTACTTGGTGTCAAAGTGGACAAGCATTTATTCCGAGCCCTAGCCCAGTTTTGGAATCCTGCTTACAGTTGTTTCACTTTTGGAAAAGTGGACTTGGTGCCCACCGTGGAAGAATATACGACCTTGCTTCGGTGTCCAAAGATTCAAATTGACAAAGCCTATTCTAGAGCTGCTAGTGTCCCGACATTATTAAAAAAATTGATGAGCATTACAGGGATGAGCGAACAGTGGGTCGCTGCCCGGATCCAACAGAAAGGAGACAGTAAATGCGTTCCTTGGAAAAGCTTGCGAGATTTAGTATTAGCACACCCTGATGTGAAGAAAAGAGTGGATGTCTTCGCTCTAGGTATCTATGGTTTGGTAATTTTCCCTAGAGCTTTAGGGCACGTAGATGAGGCCGTCTCTGATTTGTTCGATCGGCTTAGTAAGGGAGTCACGCCCATCCCGGCAATCTTAGCAGAAACCTTCAGATCTCTAAGCGCATGTCGAAGAGCAGGGGAGGGAAGGTTCATCGGATGCGCACAGCTACTATTGGTGTGGTTCCATAGTCACTTTTGGAAGGTGGAAAATGTCTCTTATCGAGTCTTCTCAGAAGGTTATTCCCCGTTGAAGGAACAAGTTGCTACACCAAGACGAGACGACATCACGGAAGAGAAGTGGATGACGATTCTCCAAAATCTTCAGGAGGATGACGTTGAATGGAAAGCTCCTTGGATGGTACCCGACGAGATCCTGTATCGATGTGGTGATTTCGACTGGGTCCCTTTACTCGGAATTTGGGGAGCTATCGGTTATGCCCCTTTACTCGTATTAAGACAATATAGATCGAGACAGTTCATACCAGCAACACAAGGGTTGGCTCAATGTGAGTTTTCTTATAAGGATGAAAACTACAAGAGAAAAACTCGAGAAATATCTAACGCTTGGAAACAGGTTCACCGAATGAAAAGATTTACCATAGGAGCGATGGCAACTTCAGAATATTATGGGTGGTGGAGTAAAAGAGTCAATGACAACATCCCTAAGCCGAGGGAAGATTGCGTTCAGTCTATAGAGGAGCATCTACAAGTAGTTCCGTCAGAATTAGAGATCATCAAACGAGACTTTGAGAAAAGAAATTCTGAGTTGGGAAAGAGGATAGAACAGTTAGAAGAAGAAAGAGTGCATTTGGGATTAGACATCGATATCCACAAGCTAGAAGCCGAGAAATTAAGGAAGGGAAAGAACAAAGCTGAAGAGGATTTGGATAGTCTAAAAACAGATTACAAGAAGCTGCGATTGTCGATGAGAACTGTCGGTCTGGGCAAAACGTCAGAGCAGTGGCGACAAGAGATCAATGAGGAAAAGAATAGGGCCGATCAGTGGGAAAAGAAATTTCAAGATGCTCGAGCTCGAGAAAACGCTTTGGAAAGGAGTTTGTTAGAGTGCCGAAATGAGAAGGCAGGATTAAAGGCCAAGTGGCAGAGCTAGAAAAGTCACTTCACTCGTACCGTAGTCGCAACTCCATGATCGAATTAAGAGCAAGCTTAAATAAGATCGAAGAACTGAAGAAAAGGTAGAGGAGCTTGAGGACGCATTACACAATTCTGAGCTACGAATGGAGCTTCTTGAGAGGAGTAATGATCAATGGCAAGAGCAATTCCATCATTCTCAAAGGCAGATTAGAGATAGAGATTACGTTATGGGCGAAGCTGTGACTCAAGTGCGGGAAGTGGCTGATCATCTGCAAACATTAGCAGTTCAGGCCGATGTATTGAGTTTAAAATATGATCAGAATCAAGCCGAGGTCGAGATTTAGCTTGGCTTCTTAGGAAGGTTAAGGCCTTGGGTATAAAGGCGAAGCCGTATATGTAATTTATTTTATGTAAAGAAATTTGCTTTCTAGTTGAGTTTTCTAATGAAATTGAATTCGAATCAATGCCTCTTTTTGCATTCATTCATACATTTGCATTACATCATATGCAGTAAGTTTCATAAAATGACCCTAATAAATTAAATTATGACAGTTACCCTGGAAACCAACAAAAATCTAATCAAATATCACTACGGTACTCGTCGCCAAACAAAAGTAATGGATCAAAGGATGGAAAGATTGGAACAGTTGCAACGAGAGATGCAAGATCAGATGCATGAACGACTGGAAAAAATCCAGCAGGACATGTTAGAATCCCAGAACACTGTGATGAACCAATTAAAGCAGTTATTGGCTGGAGGGAATAACAAAGGAAAAGACCCCGTAGTTGATGCTGGGGAGGATCACGATGACCCTGTTTATCCTCCAGGTTTACCCCAACTAACATCCAAGCACAACCAGAGGTGTACCCACAGAGGTACCGGTTACCATTAGACCTCAATATCTGGCTAGTGCCTCGGTACCAGTGCATTTTCAAATGGGCTCGGGTTCTAATCCCGGGGATAATCCCACTAATCCTGTGGTCCCGGACCTCGATGACGTGGTAGAAACAGAAAAAACAAGAATGAACCTGCCAAAACAGCTGGAGGACCGATGTAGATGGTTAGAGGAAAAATTTAGAGTCATGGAGAACATCGACTATCATCGCGGGGTTGACGCCAAGGATCTGAGTCTGGTCCCTGATTTAGTACTCCCACCTAAGTTCAAAATGCCGGAATTCGAAAAATATAATGGGACTAGTTGTCCTGAAGCTCATATAACTATGTTCTGTCGAAGAATGACAGGATACGTCAACAACGATCAGCTGTTAATCCACTGCTTCCAGGACAGTTTGATCGGATCTGCAGCCAAATGGTACAACCAACTGAGTCGTGCTAAAGTTAGTTCATGGAGAGACTTGGCGCAAGCTTTTATGAAGCAATACAGTCATGTAACGGACATAACACCCGATCGAATTACGTTACAAAACATGGAGAAAAAGCCTAGCGAGAATTTCAGGCAGTACGCCCAACGATGGAGAGAAGTGGCAACACAAGTCCAGCCACCCCTTTTGGAAAAAGAGGTCACCATGTTGTTTATCAACACTTTGAAAGCCCCGTTCATCAACCACATGTTGGGGAGTGCTACCAAGAGCTTCTCGGATATGGTAATGTCCGGTGAAATGATTGAGAACGCGGTAAGGAGCGGTAAAATTGACACGGGGGAAAGTTCAAAAGACCAGCCCCAAGGAAAAAAGAGGGCGAAGTAAACAACGTAAGCACATATAGCAAGAGCCATTCAAAACCGATTACTGTTGGCCCTCCAAAAATGATAACCACTAGTCACCAAGCCCCCTCGAGGCAGGAACCCAACACAAGGCCCAACACAAGGCTAACACAGAGAGACTTCAATTCACGCCCATTCCAATAACATACGGGGAACTGTATCAGAAGTTATTTGATGCACACATAGTATCTCCATTTTATCTCGAGCCCATGCAACCTCCATATCCCAATGGTATGACACGAATGCCCAATGTGAATACCATGCAGGGATACCAGGACACTCAATTGAGAACTGCACTGGGTTTAAAAAGGCGGTGGAAAGGTTCATTAAGATGGGGATTGTGAAGTTTGACAACCCACTAGGACCCAACGTAGCAGCGAATCCGTTACCCAACCATGCTGATAAAGGGGTAAACGCAATAATCGAAGTGAGAAAAAGAAATCAAAACCGACATTGCAGAGATAAAAACCCCATTGAGTTGGGTCTGGAGACAAATGATAGAAGGAGGTCTCATCAAACAAGATTCAAAAGAAAGGCCCGAAGGAACGAAGACGTACTGCGAGTTTCATGCTGAAGAAGACCATGACATTCAAAACTGCACTGAATTCAAGGCCATGGTGCAAAATCTGATGAACAACAAAGAGCTAGAATTTTATGAAAGATCAAAGGACTTGAAAATGGAGAAGTTTATGCCTCGGAGGAGGGGCCTACGGGAAAGGCCCCAAATCACCCAGTGGTGATTATTTCAAGGCCAACGAGTACAGGATCTGGAATACAACTGGCGCCAAGGGTCATAATCCAAAAACCTGTAGCTTTCCTTACAAGGATAGCAAAAAGGTTCCTTGGAATTACGACTGCAATGTGATGATCACGGGAGAGGAGAACCCGATAAATGCTTCAGAAGAGGGTAATGACGCAGGCTTCTATACGCGTAGTGGAAAACGTTACGACCTGGGAAATACAAAAAGGGAGCCTATAAAAGGAAAAGCCTTGGCGGTTGAACAAGATAAAACGAAGACGATCGGAACTGAACCGCGTACTAACACACCGGTGATGAAAATGAGGCTAGAGAATTCCTAAAATTCTTGAAGCATAGCGAGTATAGCGTGGTGGAACAATTGCATAAGCAACCCGCTCGCATCTCAGTGCTCGAGTTACTTCTAAGTTCAGAGATACATCGTAATGCGTTGGTAAAAGTGCTAAATGAGACTTATGTCGCTAAAGATATCTCAGTGAACAAATTGGATCGCCTGGTTAACAATATAAATGCCGATAACTTCATCTTCTTCAACGATGATGAGATCCCGCCAGGCGGTATGGGATCCACCAAGGCCTTGCACATCACTGCCCGTTGCAAAGGGTGTATACTACCGGCGGTACTTGTTGACAATGGATTGGCCCTGAATGTTCTGCCCCTGTCCACATTAAACAGGCTACCTGTGGATAGTTCTCACATGAAATCATGCCAAAATATAGTGAGAGCATTTGATGGCACTCAGAGAAAAGTGATGGGAAGAATGAGATACCTCTATTGATTGGTCCAAATACATACGAGGTGGACTTTTTGGTAATGGATATTAAACCATCTTACAATTGCCTATTGGGGAGGCCTTGGATCCATTCTGCAGGAGCTGTACCATCGTCACTTCACCAAAAGTTAAAATTGGTGATGGAGGGTCGATTGGTGACTATAGATGCAGAAGAAGACATCATTGCATCAGTCACCGATGATATGCCATACATAGAGGCCGATAGTGAAGCGATAGAATGTTCATTCCGATCATTGGAATTCGTAAATGCCACATTTGTCATCGAGATGAGCAAAATCCCAGAGCCTAAGATATCCAAAGCTACGTCAATGAGCTTACAGCTAACGATGGGAAATGGAGCATTGCCTGGAAGAGGATTGGGAAAATACCTCCAGGGAAGGGTCGGAGTACCGATCCTAGTTAACAAACAGGACCGTTATGGCTTGGGATATAAGCCTAATGCGAGGGAAAGGAGGAAAGAGATGGAGAAAAAGCAAGAAAAGAGAAGAGCACATTTGGGCCGGATAGAAGTCAAGTGGGGCCGATAACCTTTCCCCATATATCTAAGACTTTTGTTTCAAGGGGAATTGTCCACCCTGAAGAAAAGGAGGAGGTTACAGAAGGAAGGATTGAGAGGTTGGACATCAATGCCATATCCGCGGAAGAAAGGGTGGAAAGGAATTTATCGGGCATTCGTCCTTACGAACCTGGAAGTGTTTTGAATAACTGGACTGCAGAAGAGATCCATATAACGTTTAGAACTAATTCAGAGTAATATTCAGAACACTTGTTGCCCTAAGCCTGGGGGTGATAAGAATCTTTTGTAAAAGGCACATGTCCAAAATCTAATTTCAGTGAAAACTTATCATTCAGTTTCATCTTGAGCAAATATTCTTTCATTCTTTTCATTCCCTTTATAATCATAGTATGCATACAAGTATTCTTAGATTCTTTTATTTGGGCCTCTATTTGTTCCAATAACAGGTCTTCAGATATCAACGAGATGAGCGACTCTGTTACTAATTCAGAGTCTCTATTTGGGCAAGACATGAGTATAGATAATCCTCAAGATTTTGAAGATGACCAAGACAGCGTTTTATCTCCGGATTTGTTAAGAATGATGGAAGAAGAAGAAAAACAAATTCTACCCTATAAGGAATCAGTAGAAGTTGTGATCTTAGAAGAGGGCAGAGAGGTAAAAGTTGGCGCTTGCATTGCCAAGGAAACAAGGCGAGACCTTGTTGAGTTGCTTCAAGAGTTTAAAGATGTCTTCGCATGGTCCTACCAAGATATGCCAGGTTTAAGTACGATATCGTGGTACACCGATTGCCTATAAAGGAGGAATGCAAACCAGTCCAACAAAAGCTTCGAAGGATGAGGCCTGACGTCTTGCTAAAAATAAAGGAAGAAGTCAAGAAGCAATTTGATGCTGGTTTCTTACAGGTGGTCAAGTACTCAGAATGGGTAGCCAATATAGTCCCTGTTCCTAAGAAAGATGGGAAGGTGCGAATGTGTGTGGACTACAGAGACTTGAACAAAGCCAGCCCAAAAGATAATTTCCCACTGCCTCATATCGATACCTTGGTAGATAACACGGCCGGATACTCACTGTTCTCTTTCATGGATGGTTTCTCCGGGTACAACCAAATTAAGATGCTTTCTGAAGACAAGGAAAAGACCACATTCATAACGATGTGGGGGACGTTTTGTTATAAAGTGATGCCTTTTGGATTGAAAAATGCGGGAGCAACGTATCAGAGAGCCATGGTAGCATTATTCCATGATATGATGCATAAAGAGATAGAAGTTTATGTTGATGACATGATCGCAAAATCCAGAACAGAAAAAGAACACGTGCAAGTTCTGAGAAAACTGTTTCTGAGGTTAAGGAAGTTCCAGCTAAAACTTAACCCAGCCAAGTGTACTTTCGGGGCTAGATCAGGAAAACTGCTAGGTTCTTAATCAGCGAAAAGGAATTGAAATTGACCCAGACAAAGTTAAGGCCATACAAGAATTACCTCCGCCAAGTACTCCAAAAGAAGTTCGGGGTTTCCTAGGAAGACTGAATTACATCGCTCGATTCATTTCACAATTAACTGAGAAATGTGACCCCATATTCCGCCTTCTTAGGAAACACAATCCAGGTGTATGGGATGAGGAGTGCCAGGAAACTTTCGAAAGAGTTAAACATTACTTGTCCAACGCCCCAGTACTGATGCCACCTTGCCCTGACAAACCATTGATACTATACTTGGCAGTATTTGAGAATTCCATGGGGTGCGTGCTCGGCCAACATGATGAGTCAGGACGAAAAGAAAGAGCGATCTATTATCTCAGTAAGAAGTTCACTGAATGCAAAACGAGATATTCGCCAATTGAAAAATTATGTTGCGCATTGGTTTGGACTACTCGGAGATTGAGACAATACATGTTGTACCATACGACTTGGTTAATCTCAAAGTTAGACCCTCTGAAATACATGATGGAGTCAACTGCTCTAAACGGAAGGATGGCCCGATGGCAAATTCTACTATCTGAATTTGACATAACCTATGTGAATCAAAAGGCTGTAAAAGGAAGCGCGATAGCAGATTTTCTAGCAAGTAGAGCCCTGGACGATTATGAGCCTTTGAATTTGACTTCCCAAATGAGGATCTGATGTATGTGGCAACTACTGAAGCGAGCGCACAAGAAGGCAATACTTGGAAATTAAATTTTGACGGAGCCTCAAATGCCATGGGCAACGGGATTGGGGCAATCTTGGTATCTCCAAACGGTGATCATTATCCTTTCACCAGTAAACTAGATTTTGATTGCACAAATAACATAGCGGAATATGAAGCATGTATCATGGGAATCCGCGCGATTATGGAACGCAAAATCAAGGTACTTGAGGTATATGGGGATTCGGCATTGGTAATTTATCAGCTCAAAGGCGAATGGGAAACAAGAGACCCTAAATTGATTAGTTACCGAAGGATAGTCCTAGAATTGATTGAGGAGTTTGACGACATCACTTTTTGTTATCTCCCACGAGACGAGAATCAGATGGCCGACGCTTTAGCTACATTGGCTTCCATGATCAAAGTAAATAGACCAGAGGATGTGAAGCCTATCCAAATGAGCATTTATGATGCTCCAGCCCACTGTTGTAATATTGACGAGGAAGAAGAAAAGGACGACAACCCTTGGTATCAGAACATATTGCGATACGTGAAAAATTGTGAATACCCGAACCAAGCAACTGAGAATGACAAGAGAATGTTGAGGAGGCTGGCCAGTGGTTACGTCTTAGATGGGGAAATCCTGTACAAAAGAGGAAAAGATCAGGTGCTGTTAAGATGTGTAGACGCTGTGGAGGCCAAGCAGATCTTGGAAGAAGTCCATGATGGTATTTGTGGAACACACGCTAACGGTTTTACAATGGCCAGACAGATCATGAGATTTGGATATTATTGGTCTACCATGGAAGGAGACTGCATCAAGTATGCTAAGAAGTGCCATAAATGCCAGATTTACGGAGACAAAATTCATGTGCCTCCATCACCTCTTCACGTCATGACTTCCCCATGGCCTTTCTCCATGTGGGGCATGGACGTCATTGGGCCGATATCGCCAAAGGCTTCAAACGGACATCGTTTCATTTTTGTAGTGATTGACTACTTTACTAAGTGGGTAGAGGCTACTTCTTACGCCAACGTCACAAAGACAGCTGTCAGCAAGTTTTTAAAGAAGGAAATCATATGTCGGTATGGAATGCCTGAAAGGATCATATCAGACAACGCATTAAATTTGAATAATAGCACGATAGCAGAGGTTTGTAATCAATTCAAGATCAAGCACCACAACTCATCGCCATATCGTCCGAAGATGAATGGTGCGGTGGAGGCAGCCAATAAAAATATCAAAAAGATTGTGGGGAAAATGACTGAGACCTATAGAGATTGGCACGAGAAGTTGCCATTCGCCCTCTATGCTTATCGAACATCCGTCAGGACTTCTACCGGGGCAACACCATTCTCTTTGGTTTATGGAATGGAGGCAGTGCTACCAATTGAGGTTGAAATTCCCTCTCTCCGAGTTTTTTCAGAACTAAAGTTAGACGAAGCAGAATGGGTCCAAGCCCGATATGATCAGCTGAACTTGATTGAAGAAAGGAGGTTAAGAGCTATCCGTCATGGTCAAATGTACCAGAAACGAATGATGCGAGCTTACAATAAGAAAGTTCGTCCTAGAAACTTCCATGAAGGGGACTTGGTACTGAAGAAGATCCTTCCCATACAAAAGGACTTCAGAGGAAAGTGGATGCCAAACTGGGAGGGACCTTATGTAGTAAAAAAGGCCTTTTCAGGAGGGGCATTAATTTTAACTGGGATGGATGGCAAAAGCTTGCCCAATCCTGTGAATTTGGATTCAGTGAAGAGGTACTTCACCTAAAAAAAAAAAAAGGGGAGAGGCCAAGGCGAAAACCCGCAAAGGGCACCTTGAGACCAAAAGGGCTTTGAATTGAAAACCCAGGAATGGGCAATTCGAATTTTCGATCAAAGTTGAGGCATAGAGTAGTTTTGTCTTCTCCGAATTAACAAGAAGGAGAGATGCTACATCTTGGGGCATCAACAAAGTCTTTTAGGATTTCTAAACACAGAGTTTGTACAGAGGAGCTCATGCTGCGATATCTGGAGCACCTGTTTTTTTTTTTTCTTATCTTAGCAAAATTTGCTATTCGTTCATTTAGAGCTCTGCTCTCAATAAAATTCCATCTTATTCATTGTGATAATCTTTTTCATCATATCTCAGCAAAGTTTGCTATCTTGATTGATTTATTCATTTCGAGCTTTGCTCTCAGCAAAATTTTATTTTGTCCATTTTGATAATCTTTCAAGCATTTTTCCTTGAAATAACGATTAATGGATTGACAATACACATGCAGAAGGAGTTCTGCATATTACTCTGAAAGTTTCTAAATAACACGAGGACCTGAAACAGGACTGTTGTTTAGAGCTGACCAAACTTAAGAGTTAGAAGCATTGGAGGAAGAATAGTCCAAATTGCATCTATTTCTTTAGGTTTTCTGTCAAAGGTACTGGCTGAACAAGAAGACATCAGTGATAGAACCTTGATGAACAATGAGGAATGACAACCTAAGCATTAAAAATGGATCATTCTCATGACATTCTACAAATATAATACATACACATCTAGTTAGGAACATTTGATTCATTCTGATCATGTCATCCTAAACACTAGGCATAAATAGGTCCATGAAATGGATTTTGCAGGTCATGTTCCCCAGAGAACAGATCAAAGAGACTAATCCTATACCCCTGAAGTTACAGTGGGATAGATTGAAGTCATTAAAGCAGATCTTGTCTTCATGTATTGGCGTGAAGTAGATCGAAGATATCAGATCCTATCTTCCTATATTGGTAGGAAGTGGATCGAAGATGCAGATCTTGTCTTCCCATATTGGTGGCGAAGTAGATCGAAGAAAGCAGATCTTGTCTTCATGTATTGGCGTGAAGTAGATCGAAGATATCAGATCCTATCTTCCTATATTGGTAGGAAGTGGATCGAAGATGCAGATCTTGTCTTTCCATATTGGTGGCGAAGTAGATCGAAGAAAGCAGATCTTGTCTTCATGTATTGGCGTGAAGTAGATCGAAGATATCAGATCCTATCTTCCTATATTGATAGGAAGTGGATCGAAGATGCAGATCTTGTCTTCCCATATTGGAGGCGAAGTAGATCGCAGAAAGCAGATCTTGTCTTCATGTATTGGCGTGAAGTAGATCGAAGATTGTAGATCTTGCCTTCCTGTAGTTGACAGCGAAGCAGATCGAAGATGGCAGATTTTACCTCCCTGTGACTACAGTGGAGTAGATTGAAGCTGATAACTCTATCTCCCTGCATTTGACAGTGGAATAGATCGGAGATTACAGTCTTATCTCCCTAAGTGGTAGCGAAGTAGACGAAACCACAGTCTTATCTCCCTAAATAGTAGTGGAGCAGGCTAAAAACACAAACCTCATCCCCATAGAATCGTAGCAGAGTAGATTGAAGCTACAAGGCGTATCTGAAGTGGCAGTAGAGCAGATCGAAGAATCATAAGACGCAGTGGACTAGAATGAGGTTACTTGAAGAAAGGAAGCACCAAAAAAAAAAGTCAAAACTCGACAAGCCCGGGCAAAATTGGCATTTCTTAGTCTTTGCTCTGTTCTCGTTACACGATAACAAGCAAAGAGGGGCAGCTGTAAGGCCCAATTTTATGCCCAGGCCCGAATATTAAAACAATAAACAACAGTCCAATTACAAAATAACAAGCCCAAAATTCAACCCACTACCTAGCCCAATAGCAGAAACCCAAGCCCAAATAAAAAAAACAAATGTTTGCAGCAAAAAACCCTAGGCGCAGCATGCCTAGGGCGCGCCGCTCAGCCTCGTTTGCCCCCCCCACTCGCACGCCTCAGCCTTGGCCACCACGACGCCCACGCGTCTGACACTCCCACCTGCTCCACCGTGCCCACCACCTGCAACAAGAACAAACACCACAGCAAGGAAGGCATGCAAATGATGGGGAAAATAATAAACAAAAGGAACAAAACAAATATATTGGCTTTAAAAGCCGAAATCTGTCATGGGAAAGGGGGGATTTTTTCCTTTCATTTTTCAATTGTAGTACTACTTAAGAATACAAGAATAAAAGCGGATTGAAGCAAGAAAGACCAAAAACAGAAAAGGCAGTCAGATCTAAGGTTTTTTATTGTTCAAAAACTCATCTATTATATATTTTTACATAGTATAGGTTTATAAAAAGGAGTTAGCAAAAAAAATAAAAAATTTTACCTTTCCGGCCACCGCGTGCGGTGGCCGGCGCCGGCGCCGGCGAGCCTCCGGTGGCCGTCCGGTGACCCCCCCTTGGCCGGAAATCGCTCCGTGCCCTCCCTCTCCCTCTTTCTTTCTTTTTTTTTTCCCTCACCTGGTCTCAAATGAATTTTTCAAAAAAAACTTAGCTTTTATAGGGGACCAAAACGCACCGTTTTGGTCCCCCCTGTTTAATGATAAAACGACATCGTTTCGGACGTGGGGCGGGTCGACCCGACCCGCACCAGGGCAGGATCCGCGTGTTTTGAGCGGAAGGGCTATTTGCGCAATTGGCCCTTCCGCATTTTTATATTTCGCAATTAAGTTATTCGTTGTTTATAAATTGACCCCGAAATCCGTTACACTTTGCGATTTAGTCCCCCTTCCAACGGCGTCGTTTCAAGTGTTTGGATAAATTACTTATTTGATCCCCCATAGTTTAACGCGCGTTCTGATAAGTCCATTCTCCTTTAATTTCTTTCAAAATTCGCCCCAGAGATTTGGTTTTTAATCCAATCTCATCCCTTTTTCATCTATTTTTTTACCTTAAATTTCATAATATTTTTGCTGTTTAATTCAATTTTAAGTATTAATTGTTATATATATAATATTATTATCATTGTTGTTTTATTATTATTGTATTATATTTAACTATATATATATTTTGTTTCGTTTCTATTATTATATACATATATTATATATTCATTATTATTAATATTTGTTCACATATTTCATTACATATATATATATAGGTATTTTTGTGTATATGGTATTATTTTCATGTATTCATTTATTTATATCATTTTTTAAATAATTATATTAAGCATACACTTGTAAATATCGTGCTATTCGTATATTTCCCATTATCTCATACAAATATCTTTGCATTATTCGTCATACATTTCTTTCATTTTTATGTATATGTTTTAGATATCACAACATTTATATATTTTCGCATTATGTTACGTATACATTTTTATCTTTACTATTGTGATTATTAGTATATGTTTTTATATTTATGAATATATCTTTAATACATATAAGTATATATTTATTATTAATAGATGTTTTCAACATTATTATTATGTATATTACGTGAATATTTTAACATTATATTATATATGTATTTATATATATTACGCATATATATATACCCCCTTTTTTAATATTATAATTTTTTACATATATATGTAGATATACGTACTTATACCTACTTAAACATATTTTTTCACACTTCATAATTTTTATACACTTACATATATTTATGCATATTTTACATCATATACATACTTATACATTTTACACTCTTAAAAATGCTTTTTGTATATTTCACATATTTTATAATTCACATACATATATTTTATATTATCACGATTTGTAAATATATAAATACACATTTACATTTTTTATAATATTTACCGATTTCATATATGTGTACATACTTATCTATGTTTTCACATTCTGTAATTTATATATATTTCTTATTTTATGGTTTTAAATTATACATGCATATATATACATTTTACATAATTGTATTTTGTCATCATTGTTATTTGGTGTTTGCTTATTTATCCATGAACACTTGTGCTTTTTCTAAAATGTTAGTTCTATTTATTTATTTGTATGCTTTGTTTATGTAATCGCCTCGTCATTTCATTTTGCCTATTGCATTGTTGTTACTCATTTTACTTTGCTCACCTTGTCGCATTCGTTATTGTTTTGTCAAGCATTGACACTAAACACCAAAAGGAAAATTTTTCTAAATAAGGCAATATTTCGCGTTTGGGAATTCGAGAAAACGTGCCCTAACGTGCTGGGTTTCGATTTCTCGTTTGACTAAATAGCCAAATATCCTCTTAAAGCTTCAAAATATGGTTTCATTAAACTATAAGGTGATCTTGGTTTCGATGGTTTAGAGTATCGTGTCCTAACGTGCTGGATGTGACATTCCCTCGGAACAAGAGAATCTTATGTTTCAATTCACGATATCAGATTTTCTTTTAAGGATCGCATTTTTTAAAACTCTTTAAATTTTCAATTTTCGACACTAAAACACTAATTAATCAACTAGGTACCAATTTTGGGCGTATCGAGGGTGCTAATCCTTCCTCGTGCGTAACCGGCTCCCGAACTCATTTTTCTGAATTTCGTAGACCAAAACCGTTGTTTTTATAAAATTAAATCATTTATTAAAAACAACCACTTTTTGAGGTGACCCGATCACACCTCGTCAAAAAAGGATTGGTGGCGACTCCCGTTTTCATTTTTTTAAAAATCCAAGTCGACCCCGTTTTCATTCAAAAAAATGGTGTCAACACTTTGCTATTCTGTAACTTGTGTTTTTTTCCAACATTGATTGGGGTTATACGGTTGTTTTGACAGCAGCAAATCAGGAAGATCGTGATTCTACTCTTGCAGAATCATAGTCAATCGTTCGGAGTGTTGGGGCAAGCGATTAGCTCTTGATTTGAGCTATGGTTGGTTTTCGAGTTTTTGGTTTAATCATGTGTTAAGCTTGATTCTGAGCTTTGGTATGTCGAATATAGGTTCTGTGGTCTCGGAATTGTTTTTGCATCTAATCAATACCAGGTGTGTACCTGAAACACGAGAAACTAAGTTTCGACAAAAGCCGAAAATGGCCACTGTTGATGCCACACGAGTTTAGGGTTTAGGCACTAAAGAAGCTAGTGGGAACCTAAAGATACGAGGCGTCAGCAATATCCTCATCTATTCTAATCAAGTAAATTTTGAGGACAAAATTTTCTTTTAGATGGGTAGAGTTGAAACGCCCCCCAAAAAATATATTGTTGTTCTGTTAAATTGTGACACACAAATCTGTATCTGCTCCAGTGGTTAAGTGTTCTAGGTGTGTGTGTGAGGTTCCAGGTTCAAGCCACAACATGGGTAAATTTTGACATTCTTATGAATAAAAGCTCAGACTCTAGTCAGTAGGCTTAAGTTTAAATGTTGGTAAAATTATATCAAAATGGGCCTACTAGTCCGGTGGTTGAGTGGAGTGTTGGTTGTGTTAGAGCTCTTGTGTTCGATTCTCTGCATAAGTAAGGGGATTTAATTTTAACCTTGGTTGACCGGAAGTGTTTGAATGGAGTCAAAATTCTGATAAGGCTGGGGGTTAATGGACGGTTTTGGGGAGCAAATTTAGGGATTAGGGGGTGATCATTGTGTTTTTATTTTTTTTTTAATTTTTATTCTTTTTCTTTTTCTCAATTTTGGTTTTCCCTCCTCTTCCAAACTGCTGACGTGAGTTTGGCTATCATCTTTCCCCTGTCTTTTTGATCTTGTTCGACCAGAAAATCTTTCATTTTCCTTTAGTCTCCTTATCTCGCCTCTCTACTTTGCAACGAATAGAGCATTGGGCGCGTGTTGGTAAGTGTTGTTCTTGCTCCCTCTTAACATTTTCTGGATTAGAGATTTAAGGGGACTTTCTTTTGGTTGTTAGGAGTTGATCAAGGGGCTGGATTTCTACTTTTCGACCAAGGGTAAGTTTCAATCGTTCCTTGGATGAATACTCTGTTTTGCATTCGGGTTTTTGTTTGGTTGTTAAAGTGATTAATCGAATGTATACAGATTAATTTTAGGCTCGAGATTACTTGGAGTTGCTTAGGCGTCGAAAATGATACAGGTGTGTACACGAAAACATATAAAACTAGAAACGGCAAAAGCCAAAAAATGAATCTGTCGATGCTACATGAGCGTGTGGTCGCCCATGTGGTAGGCCGTGTGACAGCACACGGGTGTGTGATCGACTAGCCAGGTCGTGCGCGCAAGACATGGGCACATAACACTGTCGTGTGATGGCCGGTGAGGCCATGTGCGACACACGGGCTCAACCTGTTGGGTTGTGTGGGCCACACAGGCGTGTGGGCCCACATGGGTAAACCACATAGGCGTGTAGAATTCTGGGCCAGGCCGTGTGATCCACACGGCCAAGGCCAATTTGGGCCGTGTGGGCTACACGGGTGTGTTGGTCCACACGGGCAAGCCACATGAGCGTGTGAGCCCATTTTCCTAAAATAGTTCTATAAGGTTGCACGGGTCACCCAAGTCAACTGTAACCTACTGTGGGGTCGGTAAGCGTTACTTAGACCCCTATTTATGTGATCAGATTATATAGTGTCTGACTGAGCATGATATCTTTATTGAACTGAATGTATGATCGATTATTTTTATGTTGCATGTCATATTTGTATGTTGCATTGCATCGGAGAGGGTTAAGGATATTTCGGAGGAAGTGTCTGAAAGGCTTTACGCCTGTTATCTGGCAGTTCAGCTGCATTATTTTATTTATTTGCTGCATTTCGGAACAGTATGGTGTGTAGGGATGGGTGTGTTGGTTATATCCCCACATGGTGTGTAGGGTTGGACGAAGATGGTGTATAGAGGCTGGTGGGAAGTATTCTGATATTCTGTGCTGCATTTGTATTTGATTGGGTTAAAGCCCAAATTTATATCTGGTTCTGCATCTGAATGGGCTAAGGCCCGAATTGATTCTGTAATGGGCTCCGGCCCCAGACTGCTTATTTCTGACTTCTGATTATTAATATGTATATTTGATATCTATGGGGATTACACACTGAGTTGCGAAACTCACCCTTTTCTGTTTAATCTGTCCAGGTAATCCCCAGCACTAGGCGGATAGGTGTAGCGGAGGACTCGATGTGGCCACAAGTAATAATTTTAGACTAATTCTATTGGGTTTTTTTTCCGGTTTTGATTATTTCTTCATTTGGGGATTTTTTTGTAATTTTGGACTTTGGACTTTTTACCTTTTAATTTTGGCTTTTGAACTGTTGACAATTTTATTACTAATAAGCACGATTTAAATTCGGTTTTTTTTAAAACAAACAGTTTTCCTAAAATAGAATGTTTCCGTGAAAGAAACGTTTTAATCACAATAAAAACTATGTGTTTTTACTCCGTGGTAAAACAAAGATTAAGCAACTGGAACAGTTTTACTTGTCAATTTCATGATAAAAAACACCCTCATGTAACATCGCCAGATTCGGCCATAACGTCCAGGCCGGGTGTAGGGTGTTACAAAGATAATAAGTAGAACGATCGATCTTCCTATGCCTTGACCTGATCATTCTTATGGATTACCTATAGTTCAATCAATAATCAAAGTGAGTACTAGTTCAATGAACATATTCAAAATACAATCAATAGAATTATATTCACAGAAATAACTTCTCAAGCATATGCATAATTAGAACAAAGAAGTTATAGTTCAGTTTAACAGAACAGATGTTTAGAAGAATTATCACTTTCAGATTCAAAACAGATCAGATTCAAATGCAGTTTCCTACCCCCATCCACTACACAACGCACCACAATAGGTATTTAATACCCATCTAACCCTACACACCACAGAGTGTCAGTATGACACATTTCAGAAGACTTGCTGCGTAACTGCTGTACAGATCATGTTAAATACCGAATTCAATTTCAATCTTTATGGCAAAGCCACTGATTCAAATTAGATCACCACCTTCAATATACAATTCCCAGCCCAATGCAGATACATAATTCAAGTGACGGTTAATACGGAAGGTTGTACAACTATTCATATACATATCAAAATCATACAAAATGTACATTAATATCATAACAATTTCACACACAATACGCATACATATATTCAGTACTCAGTCTAATATCACAGAATAGCAATTTATACAATTCAATACAGTTCATAAGAGCCCCACAGATGGCCGGCATTTGTTTCAAACGACGTATGCAGCGCAAAGGAAAATTCAGTTCCTGATCTACACGTCCGTGTGGTTTCACACAACCTGGATAGTTGGTCCGTATGGCTTCACATGGCCCAGCACATGCCCGTGTGCCTACCTATGCGTCTCACACAGCCTAGCACACGCCCATGTCTTTTGCCCATGTGGTCCTAATACAAAAATAGTGAGTCACACGGTCGAGTCACAGGCCTATATCTCTAGCCTGTATGTCTATAAGTCCTGATCAGTGAGTCACACGGCCTAGACACATGCTTGTGTCCTTAACCCGTGTGTCTCTTATTCTTGAATAGTGGGTTACATGATCTGCCGCGTGACTTGACAAACAAATGTGTGGTTTATACGGCTTACCACCCGGCCTAGTACATGGTCGAGTGGTGTCAACAGCCATGTTTTTTAGTGTTAGAAATTCGCAGAAAGTCAAGTTTTTGGTCCTCACATGAAGTAATTTTGAAGTAGGATCAATGTAGAGGATTATTAAGACCTAAAACGAACATTCAATAACCAATCAAACAATAAAAACGACGAAAATGGCATAAAATAATACTCGACCAATTATGTCGAAACTTCGAAGCTAACTTCCAACAAAAGCAACGCTTACCAAAAACTCGACAGAACTAACTCGAAACAGCACAACGAGGATCACTTCCCTCAGTATTCTCGCCAAAAGAAAAAGACCAACGAACAATTAGTAGAGAATTCCAGGGAAACAATCTTAGAAACCCAATTTCTACACATAAACAAAAAATCAACAAAAACTTCGCGAAAACACAAGAATTTACGACAGTACTTACATAGAGTCCAATGACACAATTGACAACTCAAACCCTCAATTAGTTCTGGAAACCACTTCACGAACACAATCAAAAAGAAAAAAATAAAAAGAAACAAGAAACAAGAAAGGAACAAAAAGAAAAGAGAAATGAAGAAAGAAAGTAATACGCTAACTTTTATTTTAACCATCAATCAGACTTCTAGCATTTAGCAAAATATTTGTAACGCTTATGCCGAAACTTGAACATAGGACCAGAGAGAATACAGAAGCTTAGCCATTGAACCACTAGGCTCATCATTGACATAGATTTGCATAGAATTAAACTTAAGTCAATGGCTCAAGATTAGAGGTTAATTTAAAATAAATTAGCAAAACTTCCTAAAGGCACTACTCAAACCCCTAACCTCAAACACATACACAGATCACATAGCCACTAATGCAAGTATTTAATTACAATGAAATTCAACGGTTAGGCATTCAAATTTTTAGGTGTTACAACTCTCTCCCCCTAAAGAAAATTTCAGCCTAAAACTTTACTTGACTCAAACAAGCAAGGAAATTATTGACGAATGGACTCTTTGAGTTCCCAAATGGCTTCTTCAGTGCCATGATTCAGCTACAACACCTTAACCAGAGGAATAGATTTCTTTCTCAGTACCTTAATGTCTCAGTCCAAAACCTGAACAGGTTTCTCCTTAAAAGTCAAACCCAATTGTAACTCAACCTTATCAATAGGGACAATGTGCGACGGATGTTAACCGCTTCCATTTCCACAGAGGGATCTTAACTGGCTGAAGCAACCCAGAAGGCAACTGAGGTTCAGCCTCAACCTTTTGACATGTCAGACAGTGAGACACAAAGGTAGCCACTTCTCGTTTCAAACCAGGCCACCAATAAAGTTCTCAGAGCTCTCGATACGTTTTATTTACACCAGGATGCATAGCATAAGGGCTATTATGCACCTATTGTAGAATCGATCACCTTAATTCTTTGTCGTTAGGCACACAAATTCAACCTCTGAAACATAAAACCTTGTTGCTATTCAAACTAAAATCAAAAGTTTTACCCGAATCCATCTGACGCAGGCACTAAACTAGAGACTCATCACTTAGTTGTTTAGCTCGAATATGATCGACCCAATCTGATTTAACTTGCAGTTCAACTAGCAAACTACCATCCTCGTACAAACTCAAACGAGTAAACATTACTCTCAGACCGGTCACTGCTATACGGCTAAGGGCGTCGGCTACCATATTAGCCTTACCGGGATGATACTCTATCATGCAGTCATAACCCTTAAGCAACTCCACCCATTTACGTTGCCTAATATTCAACTCCTTTTGAGTTAACAGATATTTGATGCTCTTATGGTTGGTGTAAATGATACACCTCTCACCATACACGTAATGCCTCCAGATTATCAAAACAAATACGACTGTAGCTAACTCAAGAGCGTGGGTAGGATAGTTACCCTTATGTGACTTAAGCTGCTGTGACACGTAACCACTTTACCATCTACGTCAAAACATATCCTAGACCAACTTGTGACGCGTCACTGTAAACCATAAATTCTCGGCTCGATTCGAGCTGAACCAAAACAGGAGTTTGTGTCAGAATAAACTTGAGCTTTTCAGAATTAGACTAATGCTCACCAAACTAGACAAATAGGGTATTATTTTGCGGTAGCTTCATCAAAGGTGACACAATCAGGGAGAATCCCTTAACAAACCTTCGGTAGTAACCTGCCAAACCTAGGAAACTCTAAAGTTGAACTACATTTTTTTACTGTTTCCATTCGACTACAGCCTCAATTGTTTTGAGATCGACTCAAATCCCCTCAACAATCACCACGTGCCCTAGAAAGAAAACCTCATACAACAAAAATTCACACTTGTTAAACTTAGTATACAACCATTTCTATTGGAGAATCTGAAAAACAGCATGAACATACTCGTCGTGCTTAGACTCGATCTTGGAATAAATCAATATGTCATTAATAAAGATTACAACAAACTGATCCAGATAAGGTTGGAACACTTATTCATCAAATCCATAAATGCGGCCAGAGTATTTTTCAACCCAAAAGGAATGACCAGAAACTTGTAATGTCTATAACAGATCCTAAAGGTAGTCTTATACTCATCAGTCTCTTTAACCTTGAGCTGATGATAACCCGAATGGAAGTCAATCTTAGAGAAAGCAGATGCCCCTTGGAATTAATCGAGTAAATCATCGATCCTTGGTAGTGGATACTTATTCTTTATCGTTAGCTTGTTTAGCTGATGGTAATCTATACACATTCTCATCGATCCATCTTTCTTCTTAACACAGGACTAGTGCTATCCATAGAGACACACTCAGTCTAATGAACCATTGATCAAGAAGTTCCTAGAGCTAAGTTTTTAGCTCCACAAGCTCATTCGGTGCCATGCGATAGGGTGCAAGCTCCCAAATTCCTCTCAACACTCTCTCGAATAACGCTTCCACAGTCACTATAGAGTTGAATCTTAGTCACTGCAAGTGGTGCCTTAGTCCTTGGAGGTCCGTCAAACCTTGTCCGTTTCTTAGGGCGCTATCCAGAACTAGAGGGACCCAAATCTCTCTTAACCTTACACTAGTCACGCTCTTGGTCTCAACTTTCACACTCATTGTGCTTCACCTCCTTCGCTATCTTTTCTTTATCAACCAATGCTGCAAAAACCCACTCCCTCTAAGGAGCTATCAGAACTTACAGAGTATAATGAAACCCATCTTCGAACCTTACACCTTTCGTAGTCAGATGCTACCGGAGCCGAACATACCTGCTCAAGTTTAGAAACTCTACCTCGTACTTGGCCACAGATCACTCACCATAAATCGGATTCATGAACTTGGGTCGACGAGCTTCCACGTAACTTGCCCCCACATACTTTCTCAACCGTTAGCCACCATTGATAGGCTTTGTCTTGGAGTAGAGATACAACACCCCTTAATTTTTGAGTGAGGGTGCAGTCTATATCGGTCATAATACACTCGGTGGCCTCTAGCCAATACTCAGCCACTATAGGGGGCGCTCCAATGACACCCTTAAACATTTTAGCATCTTTCGACAAGAGTAGTTCAGTAACTGACCCTCGACCTTTAGATTTAGAATAGGTCTCAGTAACCCTCTCTAATGCTCAAACCATAGCCTAAGACAATACGTGATCCCCAGCCGTTAGAATCGAGGACCTTGTCTCAGTAGTAGGAGTAACAATAATATCATTGGTTTCCAAATTGGGCGTGCTGCCCATAGAGGATTACTCTACTCGAGCTCCTCATCGACGTCCATGACTGTAACAGCCTCATTTTTAATAGTGTCAGAAACAATGGTTCGAGACCACCAAATTTGATGAGTAAGCTCGCAAATTTTATTATTAGTATTTACGAATCAAATTTGGTTTTAGAAAGATTTTTGGATTAGTAATATGTGTTTTATAAGGATTTATTAGGTCAAGTGGATTAGAAAATGAGGTATCGAGACCTCGATTCTATAAACTTAGCCATAAATATTTTTATAATATTTATGGAGTGCCATTAAGGTAGTATTAAAGTTTTTCTAGAAAATTTTAACGTTTTGATAGTTAATTAATTAAAAAGAACTAAATTAAAAAATGTGCAAAACATGCTAATTAAAAGAAATTATGATTAAATGACTTAAATGGTAAATAGGGAGGACTTAAAGAGTAAATTACTCTAGAGGAGATGGTTGACACGGCATAAGCATAAGAAAAATGATAAAATGATGTGATTAAAGGGAAAAATTGGAAATAAATGAAATTAAAATATTAAATTGAAAAACCTAAAAGTTTCTAGACATTTTCTTCATCAATTTTCTATCCAAAAACACCATTGAAGAGATCTTGAAGCTGGTTTTTATATTTTAGCTTCATGTAAGTTTAATTCTTTCCCTTTTCTTGAAATTTTTATGTTTTTGAGACTTTTACAATTAGGTCCAACTAACAATTTCATTAGTTTTTGATTTTATTGGAAATTTTGGAAGTTACCATTGATGAATACTGGATATTTTTGATGAAATAACATGGGTTTAGAGCTTTAATTTTGTTGTATGATGATTTTCCATAGTAATTTTGTTAGATAATAATTTTAGGAGTAAATTGTGAAAAGGTTAAATATTAGGGTTTGGTATTAAATTATTTTATATCAAGGGCTGTATGATAGCCTCGAATATTTAGATAATTTATCAATTGAGAAAAATTAGATCATTTGATAGACTAATTAGTTAAGGGACTAAAATGCAAAAGTTGTAAAAGTTAAGGTAATTGTGTAAATTTAAAAAATTAAGGGTATTAATTGTGAAGTGAATTAGGACTGAAATATATGCTCATGAATGAGTAAATATTGAATTGATGAATGGAATTATGTATTTATTCATATCTATTGTTGAAAGTGAAATGTTGTTAAAATTATAAATTTAAATAGAATGACCAAAATGAATGGAACGATGGGTTTTGAATATATTCGACATTCAGCAAATTGACAGAAATGGAGGAAAATGTGGCAAATTACCCAAGTAAACTGAGTTCCAGCATTTGTTGCGAACTTTCATGTTTACTTTTCGTTTTTAGCTCTCACGAGCTTCTGTTTCACTCATATGAGTTTACGTTCAACTCTTTTGAGCTTCTGTTTAACCCTTATGGGTTTTTGTTTAGCTCTTATGAGCTTTCGATCAACCCTTATGGGTTTCTGTTTAGCTCTCATGAGCTTCTGTTCGGGCTTCTAAAAATGATGTACTATTATCCTAAGTCGTTCTCCAATTTGGGAGACTTGGTAAGTGAATATGTAATTGAAATTGAAAAACATATTGTTTGTTATTGGTATTGATATGAAATGAGTGTATTCACTGATTGAAGTTGTGATTGGCAGGGAGTTTACATTGAATGAATTTATTTAATTGATGTGTTATTCTAGGTTCGGTAAGATTTATGTTTTAACCCATCAAACTTACTAAGCTTCATAAAACTTACTCAAGTTGTTTAATGTCTTTGTAGATTTTCAAGAGGTTGGAAGATCAGATCAACACATCAAGTTACACTATCCAGCTTCTTTCGGTAGTTTTTGAAGCGTTCAATATGGTTTATATGGCATGTATAGGGTTTGTTTTTCTCTTATATAAATGTTAATAATTGTAATTTTTCTTATATATATCTGTGTGTGTGTGTGTTGGGTTGAAAATGAGACATATTAGTGATGTTGATGTGAATGATATAGGTTTATTGTATTTAATTTGTGGTTAACTTTAGTAGAATAGTTAGATGGATTAAATAGGTAAGTTTAGGTATTTGGGTATATATATATATGATGTTATATTATGTTTAAAACATAATTTTGACTTGTTTTAATTGTTTGTTGGGATATATTGATGTGTTAAAATGTTGTCTTTAGGTTGATATCAAAATGAGTGAGAAATGTGGCGTTGAAATGGCCTATTTTTGTCTACACGACCTGAGACACAGGCATGTCTCTTCACCGTGTGAGCCAAACAGCCTGGCCACATGGGCTTGTGTCTCCTGCATCTGAGAAAAAAAATTTTGAAGTTTTGCGAAAAATTCTCTGAGTTTCCAGCTTAGTCTCGATTTGTTTCTAATGTGTATTTTGGGCCTCGAAGACTCATACAAGGGACAATATGAGTAATTTATGATTAGTTTCTAATATGTAGGTTAAATGATATGAAATGTTTGCATTTGATCTGAAAAGTTTGGTAACGCTCCATAACCCTATTCTGGGGATGGATAAGGGTTAAAGGTGTTACAACGACACCTACAAGAACTATGTCCACGACTACCGCGCGAACTTATAATATCAGTTTATCTACAACATCAGAAGTGCATAGATCAGTTCAAAGCCTTTATCACAATTCTCCTACCAGTTCATATCAAAATGTTTAATCAAAGAACAATTCAATCACTACAGAGTCTCAACTAATCACAATAATGGGACAAAAATACTTACAAGTTTAGTGTCAGTGGCTCGGTCATTTACAAAATCGGATCAACACATCAAGTCACACTATCCAGCTTATTTTGATAGTTTTTGAAACGTTCAATATGGTTTATATGGCATGTATAGGGTTTGTGTGCATTTAATCAAAGTTTGTCTTGTGTAAATGTTAATACTTATTATTTTGCTTATATAGATGTTGGGTTGAAAATGAGACATATTAGTAATGTTTATGTGAATGATATAGGTTTATTGTATTTAATTTGTGGTTAACATTAGTAGACTATTTCGATGGATTAAATAGGTAAGTTTAGGTATTTAGGTATATATAAATGATGTTATGTTATGTTTAAAACATGATTTTGACTTGTTTTGATTGTTTGTTAGGATATATTGATGTGTTAAAATGTTGTGTTTAGGTTGATATTAAAATGGGTGGGAAATGTAGCCTTGAAATGGCCTATTTTCTTTCACACGGCCTGGCCACACGGGCATGTGTCCCCCGCACTTAAGAAAAAAAATTTAAAGTTTTACGAAAAATTCTCTGAGTTTTTTGTTTAGTCCCGATTTTTTTCTAATGTATATTTTAGGTCTCGATGGCTCATACAAGGGACAATATGAGTGATTTATGATTAGTTTTTGATATGTAGGTTAAATGATATAAAATGCTTGTATTTGATCTAAAAAGTTTGATAATGCTCTATAACCCTGTTTCAGTGACTGATAAGGGTTTAGGGTGTTACATTTAGTGGTATCAGAGCCACGATTTAGTTGATTCTTGGGCTAAACGTAGCGTGTGAAATGTCTAGAAATACATGCCATATAAAGTTGTCATAGTGTGATGTGTATGATCCGATCTAACCTTTTTTTTATTGATTGTAAAGATGTAAGACAAATCTGAACGTGATGACAATGATGAAGTTAATAGTAGAGCATAAACATCTGAACATGGGACGAGTAGTAATTTCCTGATTCCTCAGGCTCAAGAACAAGAACTTAAAAACATGTTCTTTAGATATATGAACCAGTGGTTTAGTGAGCTCATGCAGGGAAGAAATTCGGCTCAGCAACCTCCACCCCCTACTGTACCCCCTATAGTGCCTCCAGTTGCACCTCCACCTCCTTCAGTGTATGTATCTAGTAAACGTACTTCGATTAAAAAACTCAGAAAGTATGGGGTTGAAGAATTTCGGGGTAGGTCAGAAAATGATCTAGTTAAAGCTGAGTATTGGCTTCAAAATACAATAAGGATCTTTGAAAAAATTCCTTGTTCCCCCGATGATTATTTGAGATGTGCTATTTCATTATTAAAAGAGGAGGCATATAACTGGTGGTCGACAATAATAGCTGTAGTACCAAAAGAGAAAATTTTCTGGGAATTTTTCCAAACTGAATTTAAGAAGAAATATGTCGGAAAAAGGTATCTAGATAAGAAAAAGAGGGAATTTCTTGAGTTCTACCAAGGAAATAGATCAATAGCTGAGTATGGGAGGGAATTTAAATTGTGCCAACCGAAGAAGAAATGTGCATCCGATTTGAAGAAGGGTTGAATGATGAAATCTAAATGATGATTGGAGGCACTAAAATACGAGAATTTGTTATTTTGTCAGATCGTGCACAGATGATGGAAGAGGTGTACAACCGAAAAATGTAATGTGATAGGCAAAATCGAGAATTTTACAAAAGAGGTTCTTGTAAAAGCATTACCAACGAAAAAGTCTAAAGATGATTTCAGTCGAGCTATCTCAATGCCTGAATGTTCGAATAAAAACAAGACGATTCAATAAGATTTTGGGGTATCTACTAGACCCGCTGTTAGAGTGGGTAGTGTGCAAAATACTCCTAAGCCCAAATACAAATACTGTGGGAAATACCACCCTAGAGAGTGTAGAAGTAAAGTGGGGGCTTGTTAAAAATGTGGAGCAGCTGATCATTTTATCTAAAATTGTCCTCAATTGCAAAAAGAGGATCAGGCCAAAATAATGCCACTGGGACTACTTGTTCAGGAATGAAAGATACTGCTGCTCGGTCAGAGGCTAAAACACCTGCACGTACCTATGCCATTCGAGCAATGGAGTAAAATACGGCTCCAGATGTGATTGCTTGTATATTTTATCTCTTTGATGTTACTGTGTATGTATTGACTGACCCTGGGTCCATTCATTCTTACATTTGCACTGCATTAGTAGCGAAAAAGAAGTTACCTATTTAATCTACTGATTATGATATTCAAGTTACTAATCTATTAAGTCAAAGTGTAATAGTTAATTTAGTATGTCGTAATTCTCCACTGAAAGTGAAAGATTGTGAATTCCCTACTGATTTGATGTTGCTACCCTTTCGAGAATTTGATGTTATTCTGAGAATGGATTGGTTATTTTTGCATGATCTTGTGGTAAATTGTAGATAGAAATGGATTGATTTGAAATGTCAGATAGGAGAGTGATTTCAGTTGAGTCTGAGAATCCGAAAGATATTGTTAGAATCATTTCAGCTTTTTCTGTGCAGAAATTGATGCAAAAAGGTAATGAAGCATTTTTAGCATAAATCATTGATACTCGAGATTTAGAATCGAAGCTAGATTAGTTACCATTTGTTAGTGAGTTTGCTGATATGTTTCATGAAGAATTTGTAATTGATGTGATTCCTAGAACTGCTTTGATATTAGTAACACCATATCGTATGGCACCAGCTAAACTAAAGGAATTAAAGGCATAATTGCAAGAGTTATTAGACAGAGGGTTTATCAGGCCGAGCATGTCTACCTAGGGTGCACATGTTTTATTTGTGAAAAAGGAATATAGTTCTTTGAGACTGTGCATAGACTACAGACAGTTGAACAAGGTCACAATTAAAAATAAATACCCTTTTGCCACGTATCAATGATTTGTTTAATCAACTGAAAGGTGCCTTAGTGTTTTCGAAGATAGACCTTAGATCTGGGTATTATCAGTTGAAATTTAAAGAGTGTGATGTGCCAAAGATTGCTTTCAGAACTCGATACGATCATTATGAGCTTTTGGTAATGCCATTTGGTTTGACTAATGCTCCTGTTTCTTTCATGGATTTAAAGAATCAAATTTTTCAATCTTATCTGGTTGGATTAGTGGTTTTGTTTATCGATGATATACTAATCTATTCTAAGACAGAATCTGAGCATGCACAACATTTGAGGATGTGCTACAGACTTTGAGAGAAAAAAAAATTGTACGCAAAGTTTAGTAAATGTGAATTCTGGCTTCGTGAGGTTGGATTTTTTGGTCACATTGTATCAGCCGATGGAATTTGAGTTGATCCGAGTAAAATTTCTGTTGCGGTAAATTGAAAAACACAAAAAATGTTTTAGAAGTGCAAAGTTTTCTGGGTCTAGCAGGTTACCACCAACGTTTTGTCAAAAAAATTTCAATGATTACTTCACCATTGACCCGATTATTAAAGAAAAATGTTGAATTTTTTTGGTCTGATGAGTGTCAACAGAGTTTTGATCAGTTGAATAAGATGTTGACAGAAGCTCCAGTCTTGACTCAGCCAGAATCTGGTGTACCGTATGTTGTTTATAGTGATGCGTCTCTAAATGGTTTGAGTTGTGTACTAATGTAGTCAGGAAAGGTTGTGGCCTATGCTTCTCGAAAATTAAAGTCACACGAGAAGAATTATCCTACACATGGTCTTGAGTTGGCTGCAATCGTATTCGCCTTGAAGATTTAGAGACATTATTTATATGGTGAAAATGTTACGTGTTTATAGATCACAAAAGTTTGAAGTATTTGATGACTCAGAAAAAATTGAATTTGAGATAGAGACAGTGACTAGAACTGTTGAAATATTATGATCTGGTTATTGACTACCACCTAGGAAAGGCTCATTTAACTCTTAATGAAGATGCTTTTGTATTAGCAGTGTTAAGAACGAAACCTCTATTCCTTCAATGGATTTGGGAATTGCAAGATGATGATTCGAAATTGGTGCTGAAACGACAGATGGTTCAAGACAATTTGAGTTCAGAGTAAAGCATTGATGATAGTGGTATGTTACATTATCGTAATAGAATTTGTGTTCCGAATAATATGGATTTGAAGAATGATATTTTTTCTGAAGCTCACAGTAGCACGTGCTCTATTCACCCAGGTAGTACGAAGACATATTATGATTTAAAGCAGATGTATTACTGGCTAGGTATGAAATAGGAAATTTGTGAATTTGTAGGAAAATGTTTGATTTGTCAGCAAGTGAAAGCAGAACATCAAGTACCAACAGGTTTACTACAACCTATTATGATTCCTGAATACAAGTAGGAGCATGTCACGATGAATTTTGTATCTGGTTTAACGGTAACTCCGAGAAAGAAAGATTTGATCTAGGTGATGGTTAACAAATTGACTAAATCAGCACATTTTATTCCAGCCAGAATAGACTTTACACTTGAGAAATTAGCAGAACTATATATATCTAAGATTGTGAGGCTACACGGGGTTCCAACATCCATTATTTCAGATCAAGATTTTAGAGTAAACTGCAAGAGGCTCTCGGAACCAAGTTAAATTCCAGTACAGCATTTTATCTTCACACTAATAGATAATCAGAATGAGCAATTCAGATTCTAGAAGATATGTTGAGATGTTGTATACTCGAGTTTGGAGTTAGGTGGGAAATGTATTTACCGCTAGCTGAATTTGCATATAATAATAGCTATCAATCCAGTATAAAAATGGCACCGTTTGAAGCTCTTTATGAGAGGAAACGTAAGACACCATTTTATTGGTCTGAATTGAGTGAATCCAAACTAGTAGGAGTCGACTTGATTCGAGAGACTGAGGATAAAGTTCGGATTATCTGAGACAATTTGAAAGCTACTTCTGATCGTCAAAAATCGTATGCAGATTTGAAAAGAAGAGACATAGAATTTGCTATTGGTGATCAGGTGTTCTTAAAAGTCTCTCCGTGGAAGAAAGTATTACGGTTAGGTAGGAAAGGGAAGCTAAGTCTAAATTTTATTGGACCGTATGAAATTGTCGAAAGAATCAACCCTGTAGCTTATAAATTAGCTTTGCCTCTAGAAATTCATAATGTATTTCACGTATCGATGCTGAGACAGTATAGATCTGATCCTTCACATGTAATTCCTTATAATGAAATTGAGCTACAACCAAATATGACGTATTCTGAATAACGGATGAGAATTTTAGCTCGAGAGGTTAAAGAATTGAGGAATAAATGAGTACCGTTAGTAAAAGTCTTGTGGCATTGACATGGTTCAGAGGAAGCTACCTAGGAAACTAAAGAATCAATGAGATTACAATATTTGAATCTATTCTCAGGTAACAAATTTCGAAGACGAAATTTCTTAAAGGGGAGAGTTGTAACAGTCTGATTTTCAGTGGTGTCGAAAATAGTATTTTGAGACCACCAAATTCGATGAGTAAGCTCATAAATTTTATTAATTAGTATTTACGAGTCAAATGTGGTTTTAGAAAGATTTTTGAATTAGTAATTTGTGTTTTATAAGGATTTATTAGGTCAAATGGTTTAGAAAATGAGGTATCGGGACCTCGATTCTATAAACAGAGCCATAAATATTTTTATAAATATTTATGGAGTGTCATTAAGGTAGTATTAAAGTTTTATTATTTTAACGTTTTGATAGTTAATTAATTAAAAAAGACTAAATTGTAAAAGGTGCAAAACTTGCTAATTAAAAGAAATTGTGATTAAATGGCTTAAATGGTAAATAGGGAGGACTTAAAGAGTAAATTATCCTATAGGGTATGGTTGAGGCGGCATAAGCATAAAAAAATGATAAAATGATGTGATTAAATGGCAAAATTGGAAATAAATGAAATTAAAATATTAAATTGAAAAACCTAAAAGTTTCTAGACATTTTCTTCATCAATTTTCTGTCCAAAAACAACATTGAAGAATTCTTGAAGCTGGCTTTTATATTTTAGCTTCATGTAAGTTTAATTCTTTCCCTTTTCTTGAAATTTTTAAATTTTTGAGACTTTTACAATTAGGCCCAAATAACAATTTCATTAGTTTTTTATTTTATTGGAAATTTTGGAAGTTACCATTGATGAATACTGGATGTTTTTGATGAAATAAAATGGATTTAGAGCTTTAATTTTGTTGTATGATGATTTTACATAGTAATTTTGTTAAATATTGATTTTAGGAGCAAATTGTGAAAAGGTTAAATATTAGGGTTTGGAATTAAATTTTTGTTTATCAAGGGCTGTATGATAGCCTAGGATATTTAGATAATTTATCAATTGAGAAAAATTAGTTCATTTGATAGACTAATTAGTTAAAGGGACTAAATTGCAAAAGTTGTAAAAGTTGAGGTAATTGTGTAAATTTAAAAAATTGAGGGGTATTAATTTTGAAGTGAATTAGGACTGAAATATATACTAATGAATGAGTAATGTTATATTTTAGATCAAGAGCCCATAGAGATTAATAAAAAAGGAAAATTAGCAGAATCGTCTTTGAACTTCTACAAATCTTACAATTTAACCCAAGTAAGTTTGTACGGTTAAAATTTAATATATATACATATATATAAATATATTGAATTGATGAATGATATTATGTATTTATTCATATCTATTGTTGAAAGTGAAATGTTGTTAAAATTAAAAATTTAAATAGAATGACCGAAATGAATGGAACACAGAATTTGAGTACATTCAGCATTCGGCAAATTGACAGCAATGGAGGAAAATGTGGCAAATTACCCAAGTAAATTAAGGTTCATCATTTGTTGCGAACTTTCGTGTTTACTTTCCGTTTAGCTCTCACAAGCTTCTGTTTAACTCATATGAGTTTCTGTTCAGCTCTTTTGAGCTTCTGTTTAACCCTTATGGGTTTCTATTCAGCTCTTACGAGCTTCTATTCAACCCTTATAGGTTTCTGTTCAGCTCTTACAAGCTTCCATTCAACCCTTATAGGTTTTTGTTTAGCTCTCATGAGCTTTTGTTCAGCCTTCGGACTTCTAAAAACGATGTACTCTTATCCGTAAGTCGTTCTTCAATTTGGGAAGACTTGGTAAGTAAATATGTAATTGAAATTGAAAAACATATTGTTTGTTATTGGTATTGATTTGAAATAAGTGTATTCACTGATTGAAGTTGTGATTGGCAGGGAGTTTACATTGAATGAATTTATTTAATTGATGTGTTATTCTAGGTTCGGTAAGATTTATGTTTTAACCCATCAAACTTACTAAGCTTCATTAAGCTTACTCGAGTTGTTTAATGTCTTTGTAGATTTTCAAGAGGTTGGAAGATCGAATCAACACATCAAGTTACACTATCCAGCTTATTTCGGTAGTTTTTGAAACGTTCAATATGGTTTATATGGCATGTATAGGGTTTGTTTTTCTCTTATATAAATGTTAATAATTGTAATTTTTCTTATATATATATATGTGTGTGTGTGTGTGTGTTGGGTTGAAAATGAGACATTAGTGATGTTGATGTGAATGATATAGGTTTATTGTATTTAATTTGTGGTTAACTTTAGTAGAATAGTTAGATGGATTAAATAGGTAAGTTTAGGTATTTAGGTATATATAGATGATGTTATATTATGTTTAAAACATAATTTTGACTTGTTTTTGATTGTTTTTTGGGATATATTGATGTGTTAAAATGTTGTCTTTAGGTTGATATCAAAATGAGTGAGAAATGTGGCGTTGAAATGGCCTATTTTTGTCCACACGGCCTGAGACACAGGCATGTCTCTTCACCGTGTGAGCCAAACAGCCTGGCCACACGGGCTTGTGTCTCTTGCACCTGAGAAAAAAAAATTTGAAGTTTTGCGAAAAATTCTCTGAGTTTACAGCTTAGTCTCGATTTGTTTCTAATGTGTATTTTGGGTCTCGAAGGCTCATACAAGGGACAATATGAGTAATTTATGATTAGTTTCTGATATGTAGGTTAAATGATATAAAATGTTTGCATTTGATCTGAAAAGTTCGGTAACACTCCATAACCCTATTCTAGGGATGGATAAGGGTTAAAGGTGTTACAACGACACCTACAAGAACTATGTCCACGACTATCGCGCGAACTTATAATATTAGTTTATCTACAACATCATAAGTGCATAGATCAGTTCAAAGCCTTTATCACAATTCTCCTACCAGTTCATATCAAAATGTTTAATCAAAGAACAATTCAATCACTACAGAGTCTCAACTAATCACAATAATGGAACAAAAATACTTACAAGTTTAGTGTCGGTGGCTCGGTCATTTATAAAATCAGTTCTAAAAATGACTCAGATAGCTTGTTTTCATTTAAACACCTTTTTATCACAAAATAAGAGTTCAAATCACAGCCCAAGTGTTGACTAACTTGACTCTGATACTATTAAATGTAGCACCCCATACCTAGCCTAGACGACCAGACCAAGCTTAGAAAGCTACATCGACTATTTCTCAAAACACAAATTCCAAAGCTTAGTTTTTTTTTTAAATTAACCAGAAAATAAAAGAAGTTCACAAGAACAAATCCTATTCGGGGTTTATCATATGATAAAGTTGAATTTATGTTAAATATACTAAACATACTAGTAGCCTAAAAGATAATAAGTAAAATGACTAAGCTCCCGATGCGTTGATCCGATCGTTCTTGTGGATTACCTATAGTTCAATCAATAGTCAAAATGAGTACTAGTTCAACAAATAGATTCAAAATACAATCAATAGAATTATATTCACGGAATAACTTCTCAGCCATATGCATAATTAGAATAGAGAAGGTATAGTTTAGTTTAATAGAACAGATGTTTAGCAGAATTATCACTTTCAGATTCAAAACAGATTAGATTCAAATGCAGTTTCCTACCCCCATTCGCTACACATCGTCTCCTTTTGACCCAACACACCACAATAGGTATTTAATACCCATCCAACCCTACACATGTTAAAGTTTCAGTATGACACGTTTCAAAAGACTTACTGCCTAATTGCTGTACAGATCGCGTTAAACGCTGAATTCAATTACAGTGTTTGTGGCATAGCCACTGATTCAGATTAGATCACTACCTTCAATATACAATTCCAAACTAATTAAGATACATAATTCAAGTGACGGTTAATACGAAAGGTTATACAACTATTCAAATACAGATCAAAATTATATAGAATATACATAAATAACATAACAATTTCACACGCAATACGCATATAGGTATTCAGTACTTAGTCTAGGATCACAAAATAGCAGTTTACACAATTCGATGTAGTTCATACGAGCCCCCTAGAAAGCCGCCATTCATTTCAAACGACACACACATCCCAAGAGAAAATCTAGTTCCTGATCCACACTTCCGTGTGGTTTCACACGGCCTGGACAGCTAGCCCATGTGGCTTCACACGGTCTAGTACAATCTCGTGTGCCTATCCGTGCTTCTCACATAGCCTAACACATGCCCGTGCCCTCTACCCATGTGGTCTTAATACGAAAACAGTGAGTTACACGGCCTGGACACACGCCCATGTCTCTGGCCTGTGTATCTCTAAGTCATGATCAGTGAGTTACACGGCCTGGACACACGTCCGTGTCCCTAGCCTGCGTGTCTCTAATTCATGAATAGTAGGTTACATGGCTTGACACATAGTCGTGTGGCGTAGATAACTATGTTTTCTGGTGTCTAAAATTTGCAGAAAACCTAGTCTTCAGTACGCACCTGAAGTAGTTTCGAAATAGGATAACGTAAAGGACTCCTGAGACCTAAAATGAACATTCAATAACCAATCGAACAACAAAAATGACAAAAATTGCACAAAATATTATCAACCAATTATGTCGAAACATCAACGTGAACTTCTAACAAAACCAACGCCTACCGACAACTCGACGGAACTAACTCAAAACAAAACAAGGAGGATCACTTCCCTTAATATTCTCGCCTAAAGAAAAAGATCAATGAAGACTTAGTTGAGAATTCAAGAGAAATAATCCTAGAAACCCCATTTCTACACATAAACGAAAAATAAACAGAAACTCTGCGAAAACCCAAGAATTTACGATAGAACTTACACAGAGATCTTCCAACGACACAATGAACAACTCAAACTCTCAATTAGTTCTGATAGTCACTTCACGAACACAATCAAAAAGAAAAAAGTAAAAAGAAAGAAGAAACAGGAAGGAAACAAAAAGAAAAGAGAAATGAAGAAAGAAAGGAATATGCTAACTTTTATTTTAACCAACAATCAGACTTCTAACATTTAGCAAAATATTTGTAACGCATACGCTAAAATTCAAACACAAGACCAAAGAGAATATAGAAGCTTAGCCATTGAACCACTACGCTCATCATTGACACAAATTCGCACAGAATTAAACTTAAGTCAATGACTCAAGATTAGATGTTAATTAAAATAAAGTGACAAAACTTCCTAAAAACACTACTTGAACCCCTAACCTCAAACACATAGACAAAGCACGTAGCCACTGGTACAAGGATTTAATTACAATAAAATTTAACGGTCAAACATTCAAATTTTGGGGCTTTATAAAGTAATAATTCTAAATTAAGGTGTTGTTTGATAAACTAAAAAATTAAGTGCTTAAAAAATAAGCATTAAAAAATTAATTATTGAAAATTTAAATACTGAATTTAAGTTATAAAATTTGTTTGATATATTATTTAAAATCACTTAAGAAATATAATTAAATTGTTCGATAAATATAGCTTTTAAATTATAAAAAATTTATATTCTACATTTTATCCTTATTTTTTAAATATGTCACCTTATTCTAAATAAAAATTAAATTTTTAAACATAAAATTTTTATAGGATAATATAATATTAAAATAAATAAAATAAAATTGACTTAATTCAAAGTATTCTCTATTTAAGTGATAATTAGCTTTTATCTACTTATCATTCTCCATGCTTTTTTGTAGAAAAAATTCTATCAAATTGTTTTTATTTTTTATTATCAAACATGTGTAAAAAATTAAATCGATGAAAATATTGGTGTTAGTTTTTTTCAGCAATTTATCAAACAAGACCTAAATATTTTAATTATTTTTAAATATGAATCTAGTAATATGATAGGAAAATAAATATTTTTAAAAGTTTTTTCCAAATTAATTCTTTTTATATATATTATAAATAAATTATAGATTTAGATTTATAAATAAAAATTTGAGCTGAAACAAATCAAATTAGATATGTATATATATATTTAACATTAATAATCTCATTATATATATATTTTTTTTAAACATTAATAATTTCATTATATGTTCCTATCATATCTGTTTTTTTTATATAATACCTAAAATTACTCATAACTTCTCCATAACCCTCAAATAGGAGAACAATATGTTTTAGTGCACTCGAACCTATATCCTCCTATACTGACAACAATATCGATACTAATCGAATTAAGACTCATTAGACAATTAGATACATATATTATATTTATACGTAACTAGTTAACGTATATAATATACTTATACATAACTAGCAATATGTAGTTAAGCGTATTAGATACATCAAGAAATATATATATATTTCATTAAACTAGATTCCTCTATATATAATGTAGGCTACATATAGAAATAGTGTAGGGTTTTGATGTACCAAAAAACTTTGTAGGGTTTTGGGATAAGGAATTGATGAGTTTAAGACGTATGAGTTTATGCTTTCTTGGTTAATCACTTTTAACCGGATAAGATGAAAAAATAATGTTATTGGAAAAATTATCTAAGTGGATACAATTTCAATATCCTAAGAATCATTATATCATAAGTTTTTATATTTTTCGTAAATCTGGAATTTAGTCTTTATATTTTTATTTTTAGAAATTTAATTATTTTACTTTTTAAATTTTAAAATTTAAGTTTAATTGTTAATAATGTTAAAATTATTTTATTAAATTCAAGTTCATTACAACGTCATTTTATTATTATATGGCTACCAAGCGAGTTTTTTATTAAAAATTATCTCATAAACATACTTAATAATACAATTTAATAGTGCTAACAAATACCTAAATTTTGAAATCTGAAAAGTAAAAGACTAAATTTTTAGAAATAAAAAATATAGAGACTAAATTTCAAATTTATAAAGAGTTCATAAACTTATGACATATTTTAACCTTAATAATAATTAAAACAAAACAGAAAATATGTCCAACTAATCTATAATAATAATAATAATAATAATAACAAAAAATCGATAAAAAATGGAACTGATTAAATTGACATTAGAATAATAATTTTATTAATATATTACTAATTATTATGAGATGGTAACAAAAGTAATATCAATAAATGTATTTGATAAATTAAAAATAATAATAAAAATACCTTAGATAAATTATATATAGATATGACATATATAATTAATTATTATCAAATAGTATATTGTTGGTATTAATTAGAATTATATCAACAATATATTTTATTTTTACTTGATATTATTATGTATTATCTTTTACTTTGTTGCCCCACATTTTCATTTAAAAAAACTGAAAATGAAATCAAAGTATAATATGAAGAAAGAAATTATGATTGTGATTGATACGTAAATTATTATTTTATATGCTTATGTTTTATTATCAATTTTTATTTTTTATTACTTTTAAAATATTATTTTATTCTCTCAATTATTTTTCAAAATTAATCTATTTTTTATTATAAATTAGACTTATCCTCATTTAATTAATAAAAATATTTTTTTTAGATTATATAAATATATAATATATAATGAATTAAAAAAATAAATATGTAAAATCATGTATATCGCAAATCGCATTAAAAGTTAGTTGTTTAAAAAATAACATCTCACACCACAAATTATGAAACAAAATACATATATAAATATGAACGTGGATTTATCCACGAGAAGGCTTGAACAACGGTTTTTTAATCTTGGCTTAAATTTTAAATATAGTTAAAAATATGTAAATATTACTATAAAATGACATAATTAATATTTCTTTAAACAATAAAATGAGTTAATTGGACGGACCACTCAGGCATTTACACTTTTTAAAAGAAGAAAAAAAGGGTTAGTAATGATGACGAAAGATATTTAAAATTTTTTAAATTTTAAATTAATAAAGATAAAATTGTATTTTAATTCTTTTAAAAATGATAAAATTTTAATTTAGTCTTTTAAAAATTATAAAAATATAAACTAATTAAAATAGTAAAATTACATCTTTACTATCATAAAAATCACTTATTTATTTACTATTTTGCACCCTATAGTTTCTAAATAGATCATAATGTGAAAGATTAAGTGTAGGTCCTGTAGGAAAATTGGGAGATGTTGAGATCCTGACTTTGGTGATTAATGTTGGGGTTTTACCCCTTTGATTATAATAAAATGGAGTACAAGAAGTGACACTTGATGGAGCCATTTGGTCAATTATCAAACAAACATTTTGATCTCATCTTTTATTTAATATTAGTAGTAAAAAATTTTAAGGTCAAAATATACTTTAAATCTTTATACACTTTATATATTAATTTGGTTCTATATTTTATTTTTAGAAATATAATTCTCTATTTTTTGAATTTAAAAAAATTAAATATAATTGCTATCACAATTAAAATTCTTCAATTAAATTTTTTTGTTGGAAAATGTTTTTAAAAAAATTCACTTGATAGCTATAAAACAATAAAAATGTTGTTAAAATACTTATTATTTTTTTTCTTAAAAAACTTATTCAAAACCATTACGATAAAAATATATTTTTCTATTAGAATAGTGTTCTTGAGAAAAATTGACGTTGGCATTTTAATTGAAATAGTTAACAATATTAACTATTCAAACTAACTAATGACATTATAAAAATAGATTAACCAAATTATGTAAAAAGTTAAAGTATATAGATTAAATCTTAAATTTCAACATAGTCTAGAGGCCAAATTTGAAATTTGACCATTGTCTAATAATGTAAAAAAAAAAGTGATGCAAACCTAACAGAAATTGGAAGCCACGTGTCAATCTCTAAAACTATTAGAATATTCAAATTATATATAATTACATAATGTTTTAACCAAAAAGTTAACGATATTAACTATTTGGACTAATTAAAAATATTATAAAATTATAGAAACTAAATTATGTTAAAAATTAAATTCCAAAATTAAATATATTAAAGGGACTAAAATTGATTTTAAACTATTTCTATAAAAATGTAAAAAAAAAAGTATTTACAACTTTTTATTTTATTTTCGAACTTTGAAAAAAAAAAGAAATTAACCTTTGGTTCACCCACAATTTTTGAGCCAGTATCAAAGGCATGATTTCATCATGTCAAAAAAAAAAAGAAAACAGAGGTCGGAGGATTAACTCTCAAGCAATTAAACCATTATGTTCAATTTTGTATTTAAATGTGTTGGAACTTAAAGTTGTTAATTGCTTGAATTGTCTAAGTTGAATGGAAGTACTTGACTGAGGTGGTCACTATCGTTGGCACTACGAAAATTGTGTAAACAAAATAAACAAAGAACACCAAAGTTTGTTTATCAGCTCGATTTCCTTACGTATGTAAAGTCTAACTCATTGAGTAATTTTATTATCTTTATTCACCAATACAACAAGAGAATCACGCTCTATCACTCCCCAAGTATAGAGTACTCGCATTCGTACCTAAATACTAAAACACTCACCTCTAAATTCTCTCCCTGAGAATCTAAATTGTAAACAGTAAATGTTTACACTTCAATTGCACTCACACAATCAATTCCTTAGTGAACAAATAAAGTACTCTCAATATGCTCTCATACATAACCTCTACAAGCCTCGCAATATATACCATTTTCGGCTTTCTAATATACTAGTGATTGAATACAATGCAATCCCTCAAATTTAGCAACTACAAAATAGCAAAAGTAATATACTAATAAAGTCCAATAAACATTATCCAATGGAGATTCGATCTTCAATTTAATTAATAACTCAATCCTAAATTATTCTCTATAATTCAATGGTTGTAATTAGTCAATCTACTCCAATCCAATCTTCATAAGCAACGGATTGGTTTCCATAGATAGTCTCCCATATCTTCAAAATATCAACTCACTTAATAGCCTAAAGATTTTATTTCAATAAATTGTCAACACCAAATATAGCAAGTTTTATTGCACTATCGCAAGGCTGGATGGTAGTCGCCAAAATTGAATGCCACTCAAAATGTTCCACCACAACTTGACTCAAAAATCTCCCTCTTTGGCAATTTTTTTAACAAAATTAAACAACATAGGAAACTAATCATCAAAATCAACTATAGCTCCCTATCAGCGCAATCTTATTCTATCATACTTAAATTAGAACATAACCAAGAAAATGAACAGTCAATGTTTTGTCTAGAATTTGCATTAACAATCAGCTTAGCTTTTCCGAACGTCAGAGCTTCCATTCTCCTAGCAGCTAAGCATTGCAACCAAAGTTATAAGTTAAGCTTAATATTCTAGTTGAAAAACTATTTCCAGAATATGCAAAACCCCCTCAAAGGTTCTGAAAATTCTTAACTCTATTTTCTTAAATTTACGAACATTGAAAGGCTTAGAAGCTTACTAGTCCCATTGCTTATCTATTATCTTGACTCGATCTTCATGAATATTTCCCCATGCAAAGCTCTCTTATCTTCTTATTCTTTAGAGTAACTAGAAAATATAACGGGTAGAACAAAATAGGGTTGAGAAAATTTCATCCCATGAATTCATTTCCCTACTATTTATAGCCATTCACGTCCGGTTATCAACCCTATAAAAACCATCCATTGGTAATTATTTTGTCTCCCATTAAGGAACCAGTTGTCCTTAATCCAATCGAACCAGAATTGGAATTCAATGATGTCCAAATAAACCACTAAATTTTTCCTACTTTTTCAATAAAAGCCTCCAACTTATGGTTTCTTTCAATTTAACCCCCAATTATTCCTAAATTCTGAACTTACAGAAACCGAGTGTGACAACTCTCCCATCCTAAAAGAAAATTTTCATCCTCAAAATTTTCTTTCACACTCAAGCTCAAAGGCGGACTTAAAGAAACTCTTTCCCATCTCTACCATCATATGGTTCACAGAAGTAATCATCTTTCATTCTTATTGGAACCTTCAACATGGCTTATCATTTCGTGCATTCGCTTTATACCCACACCGTTTGATTTTTGGATCCATCATAACTTAATAAATATAGATTTTGGCTCAAATAAAGGAATCAGACCACTCTATTGTTGGATACACTCCAATCCATAGATTTTCTAGGCGAACATCTCTTGAATGACATCTTCTTAATTCTAATTCTGGTGGATATTCCCGCAAATCCTAGACTTGTTCATACATTAACTCCGCCCATCTAATAGGTCAATTCCTTCTCGTCACAGGGCGACTAAGCTCGCAGATGAAATATTTTACTACTACCTAGACGAAGTATTAGAGCTACTATTCTAATTTCGGAGTTCCACTCCAATGGTAACAATGGCTTAACAACCATGCTAGCAAAGGGTTGTCGTTGGACAAACTAACAACTTGCTCTACTTACTTGAGGGTTGTACGCTAATGGGTGACAGTTGGCAAATACCCCCACCTCGGGGATATTAAAAGGATTTTTTTCATCCAAGGTCAACAGGTGTCCTTCGTGAATTGGTGGACCTGAATGGTTCCTTACCATGCTTTAAATTTACACAACTTCCCATGCACGCTTTTGGTTATAAATAAACCAGAACGCTAAGAGGGAAGTTCATAATTCTACAGACCTTTTGCTTGACCAGCTCACCTATTTTCCCTCACTTTTTTCTCCTATCATTTTCTTCATCCTATATTTTCTCTTTCTTTCTGATTATGCTATTGGAGTGCAGTTCCCTCGATACTCCCTAATTTCGAGGAATCAATAAACCTTTCCTCCTAGATGTTACCTTGAAACACCTGTATACATGTTTCCACGGTGTTGCCTTGAAAGACCTATATAATGTCGTTACGATGCCGCTCTATAAAGTCGATAGACCATCCTCATAGTATCGCTCTAACAAGCTAGTCGATAATATTCCATGATTCAACCCAAACTCCCTTATATTCCCAATTTGTCTGCCCTCTATTGGAAAACTCGACAGTTTCCTCTCAATCTTTAGTGAGGGTGGTATGGAAATCCTTGGATGGGCCCTTCAAAGTGGAAGTGAAGCTAAGTAGGTTGAATTTGAGAGGATCACCTATTCTAGCGGACAATGGTGTTTCCGAATTCCAAGACTTCCGGAAAATTCGCCTGCTAGAGTTATGGGTTTACATTTTCTCTCCTCGCATGAAGGTCTAAATTCAAACCTTTAAAGGTTTACAAAAAAAAAGGGTTAGAATATGGTATTGGCTTTTGAAAGTTTGCGCTAATGAAAAGGTACAGTTGCAAAATGGGGAGTCTCTAAACCCTTGAATAATATACAACAAATACCTAATCCGGCTTCCAAGTATACCTCCTCAACTTTCTCGTTTAATCCCCATTCAAACCTGACACAAGGATTTCAATTGTGAACTCGCAGCTAAGTATACCCACTGTTATGGGTCCTTTCGATGCGAATCTTGCAACTCCACTTGTATATGCAAACTAACTACTGTCATCCTTGAATTCGACCCTCCTACTCCTCTAGTTCCAATTAGGAGATTATCAAAGGGGACAAAAGGAATCTGATGACTTTCTTATTTTCAAGAATCAGGCATGGTCATTTCTCCTCTTTTCGAAAGACTAGCCAAAAGGAGGTAAAGACACCATTAAGGCTAGGGGTGAGCAAAACTCTATTCTACTCGAAAAAATAAGAAAAAATCAAATTTTGAGTTAAACAAATCGAGTTATTCGAGTCAACTTGAATTTTTTTTGAATTTCGAGTTCGAATTGAGTTGAGTTTTCGAATTAGAATAACTTGAATAATTATTTTACATTTTTATATTAAAATCCCAAACCGTTTTTACTTTTCCCTCCAAACTTTTACTCCTTTTCACTTTTCCCCTAAAACTTTTACTCCCCTCCCATCCCAACCCCTATCTACCCAAAATCTATTTCCCACCAAAATTTTACTCTCTCATTTACTTTTCCTCAAAATTTTACTCCTAAAAACCCTCAAAACTTTTTATTTTCCCCCAAAATTTTTACTCCCTCCCACTTTTCCCCTAAAACTTTTACTCCATTCTCATCCTACCCCCTATCTACCCCAAACCCATCCCCTCCCTCCAATTTCTTTTTAATATTTTCCCTCCAAAATTTTACTCCCCCTATTTACTTTCCCTCAAACTTTCACTCCCCAAAACTTTTTATTTTTCCCCTAAACTTTTACTTCTCACCCTTTACTTCCAAATAAAAAATCAAAATTATCCAAAAAAAATCCCTAAACATAAATAGTAATAATTTTATTTATATCTACTATTTATATTATTAAATTAAATTTCACATTTCATATTATTTATATTATTAAATTGTTTAGTCATATTGAATATTTATATTAAAATTGAATTATTAATGATGCCATAAAATATTCGTCTGAAAAATTTTATATTGGTATCAATTCCATATTGTATCTTTAAAATAACTTTTATTAAAAAATCACATTTTTACATTTAATATATTTTTTTAATTTTAAAATACATAATGACAAGAATCTGAAGATAATTGAAACAACTAAAAAAGCAAAGAAGCTAACCCGTATATAAAAGATTAATAAATAAATTATAAGGTGATGAAAGTTAATAAAAAATTTGATTACAGTGGACAAATTTTATTACGGTGGTGACAGTGGTTAAAAGGACCCAAAATTATTTTTTAAAATTTAACTTGAACAAATATATTCAATTCAATTCAATTCGAATTCCATTTCACTTGACTCGATTCAAGAAAATTTCAAATCAAATTAGGATGATAAAATATGATTCATCAACTCGATTAACTCAAAATTTTTTTATTCGATTTGATTTGATTCGATTGAACGCTCACCCCTAATTGAGGCGGTAACTCACTCAGCAAATAACAATACTTAACTTTCTTTTTATATTTTATTATAATGAATTTTTTTTCCTTTTCATTACTTGTCCTTTCAATCACTTTAGTTATCTTTTATTTTTAGGTTTTCCTTAATCGCTTGTTTTTACTTTCGTATTTGTCCGCCAATTTAGATGAATATATTTAGACACATCACATAATAAGTAATAAAAATAAGGACTCAAGGGACCTAGTCCGATCAAACATCATGCATATAAGGGGTATTTTTTCCAATTCTTACGTCCAGAGGACAGACTAAATCGTGTTCTAATACCACTAAAATTGTAATGCCATTACGCGCCCCGATCGTCAAGTCCGGGTATGGAGTGTCACCATTGAACCGGCTTGGTCTATCATCAAACTTTAATCAGAATATTCACCAAAATACTTTATTACGAATATTTCTTACAACAGGGTCCTTAAACCAAACATAATTTGACTACCATGACAATTTAAGTTATAATTAACTACTTAGATATAATAAATCTAACCCCGAGGTGAAGCCTCTGAAGGTACCCCTTTTATGTGCATGACATCTCACTAACAACGTTCCCTTGTTCTACAAGGTCTAGCTTGGCCTCTCCTCAAGTTCTTTATTCATCCAACGAGTCTTGCAAACATAGGCCAAAATCGCATAAGTTCGAAAGAACTTAATGAGCTTCTTTGTTAATATATATATAACTAAGCCATCATTTTGATGAGGTATTAACTAAATAGGAAATAAACACGCTAACTCCCTAATTTACTTAGATGTTTATCAAGAGTGGCAGACTCCGATACGACTTTCGCATGTCTTTATTGGTGAATAGATCACTAAACGATCGTTACCTGGTCAAGCATAGATAGTGGGTTCAATAATTTCTAGATAATTCGTCATATTGACGGATTCTTACATCTACCTTGCAAAATTTTACATTCTTTCCCTTTTCACATACATTTCTAGTCATGAAACCATTTACCCTTATCTTGACTCATAAGCCCATAATTTCGAAACTTGACGAGTTGTTGCCCACTTTATCATCCTTGAATGTAAGTCCAACGGTATGCTCTATCCTTAATACAACTCTTATTACATGGTACATTTTAGCTGATTTTCTTATATCATAGTAATTCTGTTGTATTTACTAGCATTCCACTCACAAGGCCACTAATAAAGACCTACGCCACATGGGCAAGCTTAACTTTATTTCATCTTTTCTACTTACTTAGGTTGAAACGTTGTTTGGATTACTCTCTTGTAATTCACCCTATTTGTGATATCTTGCTTTTAAGTTGTAACATGTCCATCAACAGTAAATCATTTTGGCCTATAGTATCCAGCAAACTATTATCTTTAAGATCTCTGTTCTATGATGGTTTCCTATGGAACTAACTCTATGAAGGGTGTACTTGCAATAGATTCTCTTCAAAGAGGAATAGTCTTGACAGACATAATTGTCACTTGGATAATCCTTATTTGTACCTCTTTCTATCAAAAGGTTCTAACTAACCCCTTTTTAAAAATTAAACTATACGGAGTATATACGATCAAACCTCCCCATATGAACTACTATTTCAACGAAGCCTTATACTGGGAGTGAATCTCTCGTTACTCTTCCAAGTCCTCCCTCTAACATACAGAGTTTATTTAAGCACTTTCTGACGGTTCTTAATGGTGGATCCTTATCTGCGATCCTCAGATAAATCCTCTTTCGTTTTCCTCTATACAAGACATTACAGTTCCGTTATTCCCAAATTTGATTCTTTTTGGGTTACCACAATATGCCTTACCCACTTCCATATTTACCGTTTTGACAAACTTTTCCCATTTCTATTACATTTTCCTTTTTCAGTAGATTCCTAAAGTCTGATGGCTAGCTATTGCCTACCAACACTTGCATTTTCTTCTAACCCTTTTTCCTCATTTGTGTGATTTTCCATGATTATTGTCCTGGCGAACTACCTTATTTTTATTGTCTCAGTGGACTACCCCGCTTTTATTATCCCAATGGGCTACCCCGCATTTAATGTCCCAACAAAATACATAACATTTAATGCCTCGGAAAACTACCCAGTGTTTAATGTCCTGAAAGGCTCTCTATGTTGTCATAGCCGAGCCAAGGTCTTACACACATACCATATGTATTCCCTGGAGGACTCTCCTAGTTACCATAGCCGAGCTATGGTCTTACACGTTATACCCCATGTTTAATGTCCTGACGGACTCTCTATGTTGTCATAGCCAAGCTATGGTCTTACACATTATACCACATGTTTAATGTTCTGACAGACTCTCTATGTTGCCATAGTCGAGTTATAGTCTTATACATTATACCCCATGTTTAATGTCCTGCAGACTCTCTATGTTTCCATAGCCGGGCTATGGTTTTACAAATTATACCCCATTATAGTCCATCCATAAAGCCTTACTTCTAACCTTAATGCTCGAACACCATAGTGTCCCCTCGGTAAGGCCTAGAGCTTCGCACATTACGGTTTGCACCCAACAAATTCTGGATTACAATAAACAAAAACTTCATTTCCTAAACCATTTGCCCAATCCTCCACATCATCAAATCCTAACTTTATCTAAGCCGTCAATAATTTTCCCTCCGTACTCTACCGTTATAAACATGCAATACATATGTTTCTTAAACATATTATCATAGAGTACACTACTTTTTAGGCATGAAATCATAACCATTTCATGTATATCAAAACACATTTGTGGATACTTATATACCTACAAAACTTTATACATGGATAACATTCTCAATCAACAAAGATCATACACCATCACAAAACTCTCTATGAAATTAACATAGATACATGCCAACCATACAACATTCCAAGACTGGAGTATAGAAACTGACTTGATGCTTCTTTACCTCATCAGCTTATCTTTTTCGAACGCCAAAGCTTCTGTTCTCCTAACAACTAAGCATTACAACCAAGGTCATAAGTTAAAATCAATATTCCAGTTGGAAAACCCTTCAAAATTTATGAACACCGAAAGACTTAGAAGTTTGCTAGTACACTTGCTTATCTATCCTCTTGACTTGATCTATGAATATTGCCCCATGCAGAGCTCTTTTATCTTCTTCTTCTTTAAAGTAACTAAAGATGACAAAGAGAACAAAACAGGGTTCAGAAGAATTTATCCCGGGAATTCATTTCTTTGCTATTTATTGCCCTTCCCGCTTGATTATCAACCATATAAAAACTGTCAATTGGTAACCATTTTGTCTCCTGTTAAGGAACTAGTTGGTCTTGATCCAATTGAGCCAAAATTGGAAGTCAACGATGTCCAAATCAGCTACTAATTTAGTCCTTGTTTTTCAATAGAGTCACCAACTTATGGCTTCTTTCAATTTAACTCTCAATTATTCATAAATTATTGACTTAAATAAAACTGGGTGTGACAAAGCATATCTTCTAAAATTTGAATTACTAGCTCAGATTAGCCATCAGACTAGGGATGGAATGCGTCGCTGAAATTTAGTTTCATGCAATTGTTTCCAAAATCTTGAGGTTAAATGGGGACCTCTATCAGGTATGATAGATAAAGGTATGACATGAAGTCTAAATATCACATTAATATAAACTTTAGATAGAATCTAAGGCGACAAATCCATCTTTACTACCAAAAAATGGACCGACTAGTCAACCAATCAACTATCATTCAAATAACATTTTTTTTACTCAGAGATAACGATAGACCAATCACAAAATCCATCACAATCCACTCCATTTTCATTTGCGAATCGAGATAAGATGCAGCAACCTAGTAGGAACCTTATGTTCCACTTTAACTAACTAATAGGTCAAATATCTAGTGACATATTCAACGATCTCTCTCTTCATACTAGGCCATTAATATGTTTCTCATAGATCATGGTACATCTTTGTACCACAGGAAATGGGTTATCATGAACTTCGCAAAGTATCAACTCTTTTAAATCAGAATCATTAGAAACAAAGATTCGATTATAAAATCTCAAGCATCCATGATCATCTAAGCTAAAATTATCAATCGAGCCTTGTCGTATCATTCCCTTTTTTCTTAGATAACTTTGTATTAACAAGCTGTGCTTCAACTATTTGATCAAATAACACAGGTTTGATTCTCAAATCAACTAGAAAAATTCTACAACTACTAATACTGAGCCGAGCAAACATTTCTCATAGTTGCAACTTTCCTGCTCAGCGCGTCGTCTACTATGTTAGCTTTTCCAAAGTGATAGTCAATAACACAGTCATAGTCCTTCAACAACTCGGCCCAGAGATGTTATCTCAAATTCAAATCCCTTTGGGTCAGGAGGTATTTGATACTTTTTATGATCGGTATAGGTATGACACCTCTCACCATATAAGTAGTGGCTCCAAATCTTTAAAGCAAAAATTACAACAACAAGCTTTAAGTCATGCATAGGATAGTTTGGTTCATGTGTGTTCAACTTTCGTGACACATACATAGTTACCTTTCAATATTGCATCAAAACACAACCCAAATCGTACAATGAGACTTTACTGAAAACCAAAACATTCTTTCTAGATTCTGGCAATGCCGAAATTAGTGCTTCGGTCAACATCTTTTTCAGCTTTTTGAAACTCTACTAATATTGTGCATTCAAGATATATTGTATACCCTTTTTAGTAGTTTCATCATCGATACAACTATCCTTGAAAAGTAATTCACAAACCACCAGTAATATTTGGCCAAACCAAGGAAGCTACGAATCTCTAAGACATTTTTCGATAATATCCGGTAATATCGAACCATCTTTCTTTTTAACAAATAAAGTCAGAGCTCCCTAAGGCGATATACTAGGATGTATAAAGCCGCGGTCCAACAAATCTTGCAACTACACTTTTAATTCTTTCAGCTTAGTCAGCACCATTCGATACGGGGCAGCCGATACTGAATTCATACCCAAAAAGACTTCAATTGTGAACTCAACTTCCTGATTAGGTGGTAATCCCAGCAATTCATCAGGAAATTCACACACAGTTCAAATTTTATTTATCTGACCATCACTTAAACTCGAGTTAATAACGTAGGCCAGAAAAGTTTCACAACCTTGATGCGAAAGCTTATTAACCCTGATTGAAAAAATAGTCCAAATTGCACTATTTGTTCTGACACCCTTCACTTCCACAATATCGCCATTTGATTTCTGAACAGAAAATTACTTCTTTCGGCAATTCAAAATCACTCCATGCTCAGCTAGCCAATCTATACCCATAATCAAATTGAAGTCACCAAATGGTATAATCAACAAATCCACTGGGAAAAGTACGTTCTGAATTTCTAAAGGACACTGCTTGCACACTTGATTAACTAATATTGTTTGTTCTAATGGACTCGACACTGACATAGCTACTTTTGACATTTCAGGTCACAAACTCTCAGATTTAACCATTTCAGGATTTATATAGGAATGTGAGGAACCGGGGTCTATCAAAGCAGGAATCGGTTCAAAGAATAAAAGAAATATACCTGCTACAACACCGGTAGCATTGCCCTCCTTATGGGTATCAACAACATAAGCCTGTGTCGTTGCTCTGGCCTCTGGTTGATGAACAGATGACTCGTCTCTTCTTTTCAATTCACCTCTCGATGTAAAACTGCCACGATTACTCCCTCAACCCCTAATAGATGGAGTAAATCTCTGGGTAGAAGTAGGTAGATTAATATCATTCCTCAAACTATCTTGTGCAAAATGGTTTAGTAACCCACATCTAAAATAAGTCATAGTTTTCTTCCAACATTGGTCTTTTCTCTTTTTTCGTATAATATGCAAACCGAAACATAATCATCTCTGCTAGGGCCTCTCACACTACTGATAGAGACCATCAAATGTCTATTTTGGCTCTTTTCTCGTATTACAAATCTTAAAGCTGGCCTCCAATATTCTTGAGATTCTCTAGCCCGTTTAGAAAGTGGAAGCGAGCTAGAGTTTCTAACCCTTTTTTCTAGAAGTTCAGGGATTTTTAAATTTCTTATCTAGTCTCATCGCTTGCTTAGTCATCTTTGCTCGATCTGTCAAATCTAAGAATTCTTTTATCATGAATGGAACCAACAGAAACCTAAGCTCATCACATAGTCCTCGAAAAAACCGTTTACAACATTCTTCTTCTATCGGAATTAATTTCGATGCATATTATTTAAGCCTCAGAAACGCTCTTTCATAATCAACTACATTTAGCTTATCTTACTTTAATAACGTTACTTCTTGTTTCCAATTTTCCAAGTATAGTTCACCTACATACTTTTTCTTAAATTCAGACACAAAGAAAACCCAATCCAAAAAGAAGTGCACTCAAGTTGTCGTAAGATTCAACTTATTACTTCCAGCCACATCTCGATTGTTGAAGGATCAACTCATTTTACTTCTTTGAACTCAATGGCACCATATTTCCATAGTTATTTTATCAGAGCTCGTCAAACTAATATTGTTTGTGTATTCGATAGAGTAGCCCTAACTAATCGTTGAAGAGCTTGTACAATATTACATAATAAAATTTCATCTCCCTGATCTTCAAGTCTAGTTTTAGCAATATTAGGCTGTCAGGTGCTAGATGAACCCACATTTCAAGACTCTATTTTGATTTGATTCTTATTTTCAGTAGAGTGATTGTTGCTATTAGCATCATGAGCAACATCATTTCTCGATTCACTAGACATGTTTAGCTACAAGCAAAAACATAAGGTAATTAGCATCCAATTTTCTGACCCAGACTCGACTCAACCTTGGCATGTACCTTCTAGACCCATTTGTGAGCTTAATTTAGTCCAATAATCAACTAAACCTATAGATTTGAAACCACTAAATATAACACCCTTCACCCAATTCGGTCGCTAAACTTGAGCTACACGATGCTACACTGGTTAACAGAATAAACCACATGCATTTCTAACTTTAATAATCAATAAATTAACAAAAACCATTCATAATCCATGTTCATCATGATTTACAAACAATCCAAGTTTTAATCGAGCCTACGAAAGCTCTTATGTTGACTCGAGTACAAATAAGGACTAAATTGCAAACTTTTAAACAACTAGGTAAAAATCACTAAACAGGGTCCCATGGCAATGTGACAAAATCCAACCGTATAAAGCTGGAGTGACATGGTTGTGTATCAAGGTCGTGTATCTCACTGAAGCCGTGTGGACATAAATGCAAAAACTTATAAACATTCACACGGCCGCTGGGCCATGTCAAAGAGTAAGATCATGTGGAAAATCCAATAACCAAATCTATAGTACCACATGGGCATGTGGCCAGTCCATGTGACAAATTGTAACCATTGTGACCAAAATTTTCTCAAACAATAGTGATCACATGGCCGTGCCACTTGCACGTGTGTGTGTGTAAGAAAATGCCTTATTATGCAAGTTGCCAAACCTAATCTTCAAAAAGAACAATAAAGAAGATAGAATGTGGAATGTAGAAGTCCTAAAAAGCTTTTGAAATAAGAAGAATCCACAACTCCCTTCAAGCGGCTCTCTTTCCACTCCAAAAAAGAAAACTTGGCAAGAAAAAGTTTAAAGATGATCCCCACAATCTAAAAAGATTGTTAAAACTCTTCTAAAAAAAACTCAAGAACAATTCTTGAAAAGAAAAACTCAAAGAGAATTTAAATAATAATCAATTGAATGAATTGTATACAATGCAAAGGCCTATATATAAGCTAGCTAAATAAATCTAAATAAAACTCTTAAGTATAGTAAAACTCTAATTAATCTAAACAAGAAGTAGTTTTAAACTAAACTTTCTTGTTGACATAAAACTCCTAAATAGCTTAAACTACTTAATAATTATTAAAAATTCGGAATAATAAAATAATAATAACTTATAGATACAATATTGGAATCATAAATAATAAAAATTAAGCCCAAATTCCAAACCCAATATGATATAAACTCGAATTAAAATCCTAAAACTCGTAATTCCCGTCATAATCCCGTTGAAAAATTCTGCTCGCGCAATCTTCACTAAAACAGTCATAACTTAAACTCCTGAACTCAAAATCAAGTGATTCAAAGTGAGTTTTGAAGCTAAGAGATAGATCTTCGAACACAATGAGATATCTCAACCCAGAAATGTCAGGATCCCATCCAAAAAGTCATTGCAAGTCCGCTGATTTCTTGAGATGAAAAATTGATAACTTCGGTGAATGAAATTTAATAAATTTCACCCTATCCATGCATGTATAAAAACCATGCAAAAACTTAACATATCCTATTTCTAACTAATATGCCTCAAGGAACCATTACACAACATGAATCAATTCAAAAATTCATTCCCTTTCATTCCAAGATAGAAAATAACCATGCATATTGCTCTGTATGTAAACAAAATACCAAGACTTCAATCACCTATAATTGACCATATTGCCAAAATAACAACCTATAATTTTGAGAGAAAATTCCACTCTATAAATCATGAACATAACATTCAATCCAATAATTAACTATTAATCCACATACAATATACCATACGTTCATGATATTCTACCACATTTCTCACAACTAATATTGCATTCAAAGTTACCATTTCAAGGTATAGTTGATTTCCTATAAAAGAGTTATCGTTTATAGTAAAATAACACACCAAAAATATAAAAGATTAGAATGGTGGTGTTCGAAGTGCATGATTCAATTTGTAATATAGTTTAGTACAACAAAACACTTCAAAGTATTTTGAGAGTCATATCCAAGGGAGGATGGAATAAATGTATGAAAACTTTTTTACAATAATAAGTCTAAATAGTAATAAATAATTCCTATATTACGAAAAATCAAAAAATTGATAATTGAGAGGAATTATATAATTAAAATAAATAAATAAACATGAAAATATCAAAAGACTAAAATCACTAAACTAATCAGGAAGATTAACTCGCTTCAAGGTTTGTAATTAACTTCGGGTTAGGATTTTAGGGTGGATTAGGTACCTATTAACCAATTATTAGCTCCTAACTCTAATTAACTAATTGATTGGTTGATACTTGCATATTTTTTGACCTCATTTTCTCAACCAAGATACATTACAATTTACACGGTTCGACATACCTCATGACCTCGTTTAGCGTATGATTACTTTATTCGGTTGACAATCCTAGTGATTTAAGAACCTGTAATCATACCAACTAACCCTCTCGAGAAATCCTAAATCTTCCATTAATCACATACCCATCCACTCGTTTAACCTTCCCCAAGGTATTTAGTCACTTACATTATTCATAATCTCGATCTCAATTGAATAAATCATGCGAAGAACACGATTGAATCGGAAGAGAAAAGAGATTTGAATAATCATGGATTAGATATCGAATGGAGAATAGAGTAGCAAATCAATTGATTGGAATAAAGAAATAAATCAAATGAAAAGAGAAATTAAACTAAAATAGTTTACTAATATAGATAATGTAACGACCTAAAATCTGGCCTAGAAGTTTAGACCAAGTCCCAGAGGTTACATTGATTGCCAAAGTGATCTGAAACAATTTTACAAATGAGTTATTAAAATCTTATACGAACACAGTTATTAAAATCGAACTAAATAGTTTAGCCTTTTTAGGATTCAAAATAGAGAATTCAAGTCACGTCGAAGGCGTTTGAAAGTAAAGTTTTGAGTTTCTAGAATTTAAAACAAAACTGTTTACGAAAATCCAAAATTTGATTGTACCACAGTCTTTATAGATGTTTACAGTCCTAAATAGTTCAAAAATTTAAAAAGTCTAAAAAGTCATTTTATTAGTCCGTCTAAAACATATCACTCTAAGACCTCCGGCATGCCAAGTCCAGCTACAGAAAACAAAGGTACCTACAAAGGGATAAACTAAAGAGGTAAGTTACACGACCTCAGTGTGAGTTCAGAAGTGACAGAAAAACGAACACCAAATTGTTACAATAAAAAAATATCTTAATGGCAATCTGATATATGAATAGTCTTTACAAACAAATCAAATGTATCAGTACTGAAACACATCGATCTATAAACAGTTAGTCTCACAATCAGACAGAAAAATAGAATGCGGAATGAATGCAACAAGTAATAACTAAATAAATAAACCACCCATCCAGCCCAAACACCTCTCCATCCCTCGATCACACCCCAAAAGAGTTGTTTAAGTTCATCCAACCAAACACACCACATAGGACCTCGAAAGGCCCATCCAACCCTACACACCATGTAGGTTGACTAAGCCACTAAGAAAATAATACACAGCAAGGCTGGCGTATATGTAGTACAGTACAGTGCACTGCCAAATCAGAATCAGTCTTCCTTTTCTTCAGAACCCAACCCAAAAAGATTAATACAAATGCAAAATGCATACCATTCATAGACAGACTTACAAAAATAGAATATGAAATCAGAAATGCACACATTCAAATGTTCAGAATAAGAATCAGATATAACATAACATCAATCAAAACTCAATCGAATCGCTTAATTAGAGCTATGATTGCGAATAACGCACAAGTCCAAGCCGAAACAAAATCCCTACCACCCTTACTAAGACCTAGCTAAGGGTCAAAACACATAGAATCAGAATTAGAACAAAAACAAACACAATACAAACATTGGCGAAACAAGGCCACACGGCCGTGTGTCCCGACCGTGTAGAAGTGCCCAGGCAGTGTAAGGGGTCTACACGCCCGTGTGAGCAACCCATGTAACTCACTATCCAAAAGTACTAAAATTAATGGCAAACTAGACAAGGCCATTTGGAAATCTCACACGCCTGTATGAAAATCGAAAAAATCCCCAAATCATACCCTCACGACCGTGTGGCACCAAAAATCACCCAAAAACCCTAATTCCCAATTTCAAATGGCTGTGTGGACGGCCTGTGTGCGTCACATGCCCGTGTGGCCAGTAGTGTGGTCATGAAACCACACCAAAATAGGCTAAAAATCGTGGTTTAAACATCAAAACGGCCCCCTACACTTGGTAACTCAGAACTATACTAGAATTTACAAAATAGCATGCAATCCAATACCCAAAATCAATAGTTTTAAAGAACATACAAGAAGTTGCCTAATTCCATAGAATCCAACAGCAATTCGATACCAAAATTGAACAGTTTCAAAACACACACCTTAGAATGCGATAACAAGCACCGAGAACTGCTCAATTTGCTCTATTAAACCATTTGAAAATCTCAATTATACACGTAACTAAATTATTAGCATTCATTCCAAAAACGTAACTGAAATCGAAGCAATTCTTCTTTTAATTCCAAAGACAAAACTTACCCAATTTCGCACTCAATCAAACATAACACACAAGGACAATCAGCCAACAACGTCGATACTAAAACCCAGAATTGGCGGTAATTAATTCGCCAACAACGAAAGAAAGAAAGGTAAAAGAACCAAAAAGAATAGCAAGAACATGGAAAAAAATAGGAAACAAAAAAAGGGGAAAGAGAACGTGCAAAAGTATTTTAGAAACAGCTTATTTTTTCCCAAAAATAAAAATACAATAAAATAAATAACATAAATATATATAACTTAAAAAAACACAAATCAAATTAATTCCTCAAAAACACATGAGGATTCGAACCCAGAACCTAGAGGTAAACTAACACACATCCAACCATCGAACCAGTAGGCTCATTCTAACATTAAAATGCAGAAATCAACCCAATTGCTCAACCTACTCACTGACCCTAAACACAAATCTCAAAACTTCTAACCTCAAATTTTGGGGTGTTTCAAATAAACTCTTGGATTGAAACTAATTCCAAGAGGAAAAAATAAAGAGTTATGAAAAGTCGAAAGAAAATTAATCTAATCTTACTCCTAAATTATTAGGGTTTTTGAGTGCGTCTAGGACAACTTGGTTACATCCAACCTCTAATTTCTTCTTTATAGAAGTGTTGGCAGCACAAATTAGGTCTTCGGCACATTCAACGCGTTTGTATAAAGTTGATTGGCTGGAATAAAATATCCTTGACATTCTTGGGCATCACGTCGACCTATGTCACGCCATGCAATGTCTATGGCACGACATGGCACGCAAAATTTTCCTTGTATTGTTCATTTCATACTTTGACGTCACGGGATGCTTGTGCATCACTCGTCCCTTACTTTCATGTCAATTGGGCCTATAAATCTTTATCCTACACACTCAATTATATAAATTAGTGCTACCTAAAGCTCGTGTCGATCTATTGGGTTACAAAACTTATAAAATGTTTTAAAAACACTTATTTTATTAATATTTAATCCTAAGTCCTAAATATAAAAAAAGCGTATTATAAAATACTAAATTGCATAGAAAATAAACTTTTTAAGTGTAAAAATAACCCAAATTGACTACTACATTTGACGTCAGACTTTTAGCCAAACAATGGGTATAAATAGAGCTTCGAACAGGCTTTTAGCCAAACGATGGGTTGAACCCTACTGAAAATCATCAGTGTGTCGTGCCCTAGCATGTGCACAACGCGACACGACGACTAAAATTTCTCATATTTGATATGAGGATGTCGTGTCACGCCATAGAGGTCCTATGTTGCGCCATGATGACTGATTTCTGGGCTTTGAAACGATCGTGTTGTGCCATGGCTTCGGTGTGTTGCGTTGCCTCAACCCCTTTTCTTGGTACACTGATGTCCTCCAATCGTTCGTTCTTACCCTCGATTGGCTTCGATTTCTTTCATTCCACTCAGGAACATGTTCACTCCTAATTCTGGTATGCAATATTAATAATAAACTTCTAAAGTCTAACTACTAAATAATAATATACAATATGTACAACTTAATCTACTTCTGATAGGTTGATCTATGTGATGTTTTTACGCTCGTCCAGCGTAAATTTCCTATGCTCTTCAAGTTCCCATATCTCGCCCTTCCTCTCTGATATAGCGCTACATTCTAAGGCTTTTTTTCTCAACCTCGAATTTGAAGGTACCTTCAAAATATTGTTTCAATCTTTGTCCATTCACTAAGAAGTTTCTGCCATCTTTGGTTGTAAGTTCCACAGCGCCATGGGGGAAGACGAGATCTACCGTAAATAGTCATGTTCACCTTAATTGTAGCTTTCCTGGGAAAATATTTAATCTAGAGTTGAAAAGTAATATTTGTTGTCCCAGTGAGAAGGATTTCAATTTGATCATTGTGTCATGTCTCTTTTTATCCTTTTCTTTTTCTTTTTTTTAAAGTTTGGTGGTTTTATATGCCAAATATCTGAACTCTTCTAATTCATTTAGCTAGAATTTCATTGGCTAAGGTTGGATCCAAAATCATTTCGTTGATTGCCCAATATGCCTTCTTTTCTAACTTTATTGGCAAATGCAGTTTTTCCTATAAACAAGCTTGTATGGTGACATACCCAATGGTGTTTTGTATGTTGATCAGTAAACCCATTGAGTATCATCTAATGGCATGCTCCAATCCTTACAACTTTGATTTACTATATTTTCTAAAATATGGTTGACTTCTGTATCTGATGCCTGATGCTGGTAATTTTATGCCTTCATCACTGATTAAGGCCCTAGAAGTTCCAAATCGTGCGAATATGTTCTTCCCCAAGAATTTCACGTTGCTTTCATATCATTAGTTGGTAGAGCAATTGCTTCTTCCCACTTTGAGACGTAATCCTTTGAGAGAAGTATATTGTTTTTCAAAGGAATTGGGCAATAGTCCCATAAAATATATGTCATAAACGTCAAAGATCTCTACTTCCAAAATCCCATTTTGCAGCATCTCATCCCTTCTCGAAATGTTCCCTATTCTTTGGCATCTATCACATCTTTGCACAAATTCATACGTGTCTTTGTTTATAGTAAGCCAATAGAATTTGAATTGTAGCACCTTTTATGTCGTTCTTTTACTTCCGAAGTGGCCTCCGCATGAAGATGTATGGCATCCCTTTAGAATATTTTAAACCTTTTCTTCAACTACACAATATTGGATTAACTGATCGGCATATTGTCAAAAAACATATAGTTCCTCCCATGTATTTTTTCTTGTATCATACTTAATCTTCTTTTTTTGTGCCTATGTTGCATCCATTGGGAAAATACATTAGGCTAAAAAATTGGCAATGTCTACATACCAAGGTCTTTTCGAAATCGTTTTGAGTCGGAATAGCTACTCATCAACGAAGTTCTCGTTTATTTCCATTTCCCTTTTTCCTTCAGTTTCTAATTCCAATTGTGACAAATGATCTACAACTTGATTTTATGTCCCTTTTCTATCCAAAATCCATAAATCAAACTCTTGAAAGAGTAACACTTATTTCATTAGTCTTGCTTTTGATTCTTTTTTTCTTCATCACGTACTTCAATGTTGAGTGGTCCGTATAGACATAAATTCGGTTTGCCATAAAATATGGTTTGAATTTCTCACATGCAAATACAACTGCTAACATTTCTTTCTTCGTGGTAGTATAATTACATTGAGCTATATTAAGTGTCTTACTTGCGTAATGAATGTCGTGAAAAATCTTGTCTTTGTTTTGTCCCAATACTACTCCAATTGCATGATCACCGCATCACACATAATCACAAAAGGATTTGTCTAATAAGGGATAACTATAATAGGTGCTAAAACTAATATCTTCCTTAGAACATTGAAACCCTGGATGCATTTTTTGTTGAACTTGAAAGAAACATCTTTTCGAAGAAAATGGCGTAATGGTTTCGAGACTTGTGTAAAATCTTTTATGAGTCATTTCAATAATTTGCAATTTACTTAATCATGGAGTCAATCCAAAAGAAGTACCATGGTTGAAAACTCCTTATTATATACTCTTTACGAAAACTATTCATCCAACTGCTTTGTTCAATGATCTTGTCATGTGTGTTACCCTCATATGATATCCTTGATTTCTTTGAGTTAAATCTATTCATTCAATACAATCTTATTTTATCTCATTGTCACCATTGTGTCTTCTTAATTATTAATATGATCACCATCAACAAATGACTATGATAAATTGCTCGTTTGAGAACAAGCAACCCATGACCATGTTCCATATTTATCAATCCACATAATGCCAATGAAAGGATATCGTTAATTCTATAATTGAGTTATGAATTCCATTGTTGCTAGTAAATCCATGCCATACACAATTCATGTACCCAACATACTGACTCTGAGCTCGATCATCTCTAGAGTAGAAGCCTCCACTTATATCAAACCACATGAGTTACGTGCGCATGGTCAATGACTAACTCAGGATTTAGGTAAATCACACCATAAACGTCACAAGTGAATTAAATCACAAATGAATTCAGAAGTAATTCGTCTTGTGTCCAGTCCAATGTATCATTTTTTTCAATCAATATATCTATGTCTCTACCTTTGGAGTCAACTTCTTCGATAGCCAACACTAGCCATCTCCCCAATTGGAATTGTAAATTACATAATAATCCTTCTAATTATTTGAATTAAATGCTCACTTTGATTATTTTACGGGATTACAGACTCGTTTAGATTATCTACTAAAGTTAGTGGTCTTTCTCGCAATGTAAACATTCTTATAGTGCCACTTATCATCAGTTTGAGCTTAGACAATCAATGAGCTAATATTTGTTTGTCACAATTTTGCTATGTATTCAAAACATGAAAGATAGAAACACAAAAGATATAACAATGAAATGTGAAATTAACTTTATTATTCATCATTCAAATACATAGAAAACAATTATATGTTTACTACAATATGGGTACATTTCCCAACACTTTTAGTCAACAATTCATCAATTAAAAAAATCACCATGTATAGACAAACAGATTTGAGCTCCACTATACACTCAACTACCAGCTTCCACTCTACTTCCCCCCTTTTTTTTTGAAAACACTTAATAATCAAAATGCTAAATATCCTGTAACACCCTTCACCCGACTCGACAGTTGACTCCAAGCTATAGGATGTCGCATTCATTGTTAGAGCAACTATAGTCTATTCTCAGTAAAAATAATCATTATTACATGTAATTCAATGTCAAACACATTCATTTATGGATAAATAATCAAAATTGGGTCTTAATCAAGCTTACAAAAGCTCTTTTATAAACCCAAATTCAAAATATGACCAAATTGCAAAGTTTTACAAATTTCTGAGCCAACATCATGATGTCATCTTTTCCATGTTGTGATATCACCAAATAGCTTGTCACATCACTATGTTAGGCCACTCAATACCGCAACGTCGCATAATGTCAATCAACGTTGCGACAAGGAAAAATGGTCGTCGGACAAGGACTTTGTTTTTGGTAAAAATGAGTCATTTGGTACCTATTTCATGTTTCCAATCAAACCAACCATTATGCTCACCTAAAAACATTTCATACCATAACAAGTCATTGAACCATTTCTAATCAAAATCAATTCGATATAAGCTCAACCTATTACAAAACTATACATTTCGATACAAACAATCAAATGTCATCCAAACCAACCAACCAAAGACCAATCTTATCTATGCCAATTCAAGTTCAATCATGCCATCTCATTTTCATTACAAACACTTAAGCATATAAGCACATTTATTCACTCAACTTACCATTTCATCTATATGTAATTCATAGCATATCTACATGACATTTTTAAGTTTAAAATTATGTACTAAACCACATTAAGCATAGCTAATCCATACACCATATGTTATATACCAAACCTTTCATACACTCCACATTTTCCACAATATCAAACATACCATATAAATTAGAAAGTAATCATTTCATTAACACTTTAACCCTATATACATACCACAATCCTAACACAAAATGACCAAAAAACTATCGATTCGGTGATAGGATAGTTTGAGCTTCAAATCGATTTGGTGAGACATATTCCGTAATGTAACGATCTACAAGGAAAAGGGAAAACAACTAGGTAAGAATATAAAATGCTTAGTAAGTTCATATGAAAGTTACATTACTTACTTTAATCAATTCAACAAGCTAAAATATTAATCACATTGGCATTCAATATGGCTTTCCTTGACATAAATTGATGTAACTAATAGATATCATCATATACAACCAAATAGGTTAGTCAATTTGCATAATATGTACATTGGGCAAGAATTCACATAACACCTCTCAAATTAAATACATATGCAATACAATTCTAAATCATTCCAAGTTTCCATTTCCATTAGATTAAAATTTCACCCAAGGGAACTATTGTAAAATGGACTTGAATACACGGGGATATTTTGCTCACGCAAGCTAACATATATCACGGTTGCTCACACAAACTAACAATTTAACTGAATTTTTCACACAATATGACATCATATCAAGGTTACCTGTCCGGGCTAAACCAACGATACGTATAACCTGAGAATCTAGAACAAATTCTAGATCTCATAACATGTAAATACCTAATCAATTATGTGTATAACCCTAATGGCATGTCATAAGTATCCTAATCTTTTACTAAGTTTACACGGGCATCATTATCGTACTACCATATCATTAGCAAACACTGTACCAATTTACATATTTCATTACAAGTCCTGTAATTATGCAACATTCATATTGGTACTACATGCGTTCTCGGAATAGCTAATATTTTCATGATTTTTAGTTCAATCCATTTTGAGCCAACTATGTCATTCACCAAATTCACTTCAATCTGAACATGTAAATAAAATAAAATAACATTTAGCATAACATAAAATAAAGCAGTAAGTTCCATATGAACTTACCTAGTCAAAACAACAAACAAATTAAATCTTTAGGGACTAATCGATAATTTTGGCTTTTCCTCTATTATTTCTGATTTGGTCCAATTTTTAATCTATACAATTATTAGTTTCAATTCATCAATACCAAACATTTATACACTATTCCATGACATGTATGAACCTATATGGTTTCATTTTTTGATAACCCTAAATATTTATAGTCCTTAAAATCGAAATAGCCATAACATTCAAAATTAAGCTTCGATTTGAAAATCTAACTCAATTGCATTCATATAAACCCTTCACTCTCTAATTATACCAAAATTTCACCTTAATTTCACAATTTATTCACTTTAGTCCTTATGTACAAAACAACAATTAAACATTACAATCTAGTCTTTTTTTTCATAATCTAAACTTAAAATCTATCAATTTAACACCAATTTCTCCAAGAAATTGTAACGTCCTAAATAATTTATTTCTACTTTTGTAAATATCTGACACAAATGTGTATCTGCTTCAGTGGTTAAGTGTTCTGGTTAGGTGTGAGAGATCTTGGGTTCAAATCTCACTTTCGTTAAATTATGTTATTTTTGGAATTAAGCCTTATCCCTGTTTAGTGGACTTATATTAAATTATCCATTAAGTCATATCAGAATGAGCCTGCTAGTTCTAGTGGTAAGGAAGTGGATTTGTTAGAGGTCATGTGTTCGAATCTCTGCGTGAACAAGGGAGTTAATTTTACTCCAGTTGTCTGAGAGTGTTTGGATAGAGATGGAATTCTGTAGTAGTTGAGATTGAGGGGTTAGTAGGAGAGATTTGAGGGAGTTGGAAGTTAATTTGATAATATCTTTATTTTTTCCTTTTTCTAAATTTTCTCTCTTTCCCAAAACTTTCTAACGTCAATTCTTCTCTGTTCTCTACCATCTTCTCTTCTTCTTCTTCTTTCTCTGTCAATTCTATTCTATTCTCTGCTATCGTAATCTTGTGTTTTGATAATACGGTGTTCTTCGAGTGTCTTCGGAAAATGAGGTTTCATTTAACCACAAGTTTTGGTTCTGTTAACAGGTTGGGGTTACTCAATTCGTGGGGTTTTCATTAATGGAGTAATCTAAAAGGATAGTAATTCGTGAGAGCGCTTCTGTGCAGGAATTGACAGGGAATCTTTGGTTAATGCTCCAGTAGTTTAATACGCTTTAAAGGTGGTTGTCGTTGACGGTAAGTTCTTGCATTATTTCAGAATAATGAGTTGATTCGTAAATTAATTGTTAAGTGGTCAATGGATTACTGTTTCTTAGGTTTTAGAAGGCTCGAGGTTACTGTAGCGTCTTAAACGAACCAACTCGAAACGTAAAAAATTAAATTTTGGCAAAAGCTAAAAATGGCCACTTTCGATACCAGTGTGGATGGCCGTGTGTGAGACACGGTTGTGTGGTCCACGTAGGCATAGTCGTGTGTAATACATGGCTATGTGGTGACTCAAATATGGCCATGTGGGCCACACAAGCTAAGAAAAATTGGGTGTGTGGGCCCACACATGTATGACACACAGGAGTGTAGATTTTGGGCCAGGCCGTGTGGGCCACACAGGCATGGCCAATATCGGCGTATGGGCCCACACGGGCATGGAGGCCCATTTTTTTAAAGTTCTCCCTAGGGTCACACGGGTCGCTCCGATCAACTATGGGCCTACTGTAGGGTTGGTAAGGGCTAATTAAAACCCTAATTTGTATGCTATGATATTCTGATAGTCTTATCTGAGTAGGATACTAAAAGTATTCCTGACTGTACTATTATATGAATATCTGATATCTATGTATATGCATGTCGAGCATGTTAAATCCGTTATATCTGTCTCTAATTTCTATATTTGTTATTGGGGTAGGATCTGTACATGAGGAGAAAGTATTCTGTTCAGCCTTAATCGCCCATTTTCTTGCAATTTGGCTGCATATATTCTGATATGTGTCTTAATGGCACAATGTGGTGTGCAGGGGTGGGTGGGTGTTTTTAACTCCACATGGTGTGATGGGATGGTCGGAGATGGTGTGTAGAGGATGGGGGTAGGATTTATGCATATCTGCTTCTGTAATCTGAATCTGAATCTGATTCTGCATCTGAAACTATATCTGTTTTCGACTGGGAATATACTTTTGTATGTTTGTATACTTAATTCTGATGGGTTACACACTGAGTTTTCATAAACTTACATATGTTGTATGTTTTGTCAGGTAATCCATAGACTTAGGCTGATCAGTACGGCAGAGACTCAACAATGACCACTCGTTCGGTCATTGTTAGGTTTAGCAATTTATGGTTTGATTTATGTTTTTGGTATTCACTATGAGAGTTTGTACTTTTGGAACTCTTTGGAATTTATGTTTTTAAACTGATGATTTTGGTTTGCTAATTTTCCACTTGCTTGGTTAAATGGTTTTACGAAGTTGATAGTTTTTACACAAAAAGTGGTTTTCTTAAAAATACGGTTTGAATTTCTAAATGCATCGGTTTTATTAGACTTCTACTGTATAAATAGGTTTTGGAAAATAAACTAAATGGATATAAACTATATGAGTTAAGTAATTGAAATGACTTTACGCAACTAAACCCATTCTCTGTGACGTCTCCAGATTCGGCCATAACATTTAGGCTGGATTTAGGGTGTTATAGAAATCAACAATGAAAACTTTCAAGAACATTAACACTTTTGCAAATTGGTATATAGGCTAGCTAAATCAAGCTCCCATGACCTCAAATACATAAAAATTATAAGATGGGGACTTGGAAATATTACCTAATGTGTGGTCAAATGCTTCAAGCATTCAACCATGGAGTTTTCATGTTTCTCTTCTCAACAGACGGTGGGAAAGATGATAACTTTCATATTTTCCCATTCGCTTTACTTATACACATAATTGAAATTTAATTAATCAAGTTTTTTTTCTTAATTAAACATTAGTTTATTATACTTTAAACTTGAATTAATTAAGTATAATAACATGCACATCATCATCCACTATGCACTAATTAAAAATGACCTATTAGTCACTTTAGTCCTTTGACTAATTGTTATTTAAATCCGTAAGTATTTGGTTAAGTAAAAACCTATAGCGATAAAACTTTTACAATTTAGTCCTATACTTAAATTAACAATTAATTCGACAAAATTATCATACCAAACTTTAATATGCTACTATAATAACTTCATAAATATTTATTTTTAATTATTACAAACCCATTTTACAAAAATGTGGTTCTAAAATCATCTTTTTCGACACCACATTGCTCAATGGCTCTTACTAACTGCAGATCTTGTGCAATAAGTATTGATAAATCAAATTGGGAAAAGATAAAATGTGTCTAGCATGTAACTTCTCAGCATGACTTACCACCTGATCAAACACAAGCTACCCTAGATCAAATTCCACCATCTCCACAACCTTCTTTATCAGGGTTGTTGCCCCCGGTCCCACTTCATCTATTTGATTATTGGGGACTCAATTTCTTATACCAATGCCATACAGGGCTACATATGTAGTGGTTAATGACGAAGCTCTAATGCTTCCCTTCTTAGGCCAAGTACGATGGACATTATTAGTAATAACAATAATAGTTGTGTTCAATAATTCCTCTAGCTCTACCAGGCTTCAACTAGTAGTTAAGAACCTACTTGATCAATGAAGAATTGAAATTGTACCACCGTCCATGCACATAAACTTTTTAAAAGAGTTTGTTCTTGTCATCTATGATACTTTTTATCAAGTAGGCATAGAACTCTAGCACCACTTGCCTTACATAAGGCTTGAAAAGTGTGAAAAAACGAAGAGACAATGGGTCATTCACTTTAGATATAACTATTTTAAGGATAATCTTACTTTTGACTTCAAGGAAAAGCTTGGCTTGAGAGACAATCTCGAACTTGTTTAGTTCTACACTCAATTGGTACAAATTGAAAACATTTGTAACACCCCAAAATTTTAATAATTTAATTGTAAGAATCTGCAGTAGTTAGATTTTTGTATCTCTGGTTCTGTGCTTTGCTTCTGTGTATAAGGTTTGGATTTCGAGTCACCTCATTAAAAGTTTTGTTGTTTTGAAATCAATCCATAAACACATGTTACCTGACTAAGTTCAATTCAGTGTAAAATTGTGTCAAAAATGAGCCTACTAGTTCACTAGTTAAACATTTGTTTGTATTCTATATGGTCTCGAGTTTGAATCCCATCATATGCGCTAGGAAAATATTTTTGTCAAATGCCAGAAATTGGCCTGGAAGTTAGGAAATTAGTGAACAATAGTTTCTTCTTCTTTATTTTATTTATTTATTTTTTTGATCATTTTCTATCTTCTTTTCTTCTTTTTCGTTTTCGATTATTTTGTTAATCGGAATAGTAGGGAAATACAGGATTAACGAAAACTCTATTGTTAGTCACTAGTTAGAAGGCTGTCGGGTAAGTAATTGTTAATGCGAACATCTCCGTAATTTTTTTGGCCCTGTAAATTGCTTAGAACGGGGTATTTGTTTGAGTTACAAGAATTTCTTATTAACAATTGTGTACTTACCTAGCAGGCGAGGCTATTAACAACAAGAAATAGCAACAAGACTATCTATTTGATTGTTGCTGAAGTCTCGGTAAGTCTGTGTCAGTTGAAATTTTTGTGTCAAAAGTTTCGACATAGGCATTAAGTGAGTAATCGGGAAATTCTATTGAGTAAATGGCTAAATTATGTTACTGAATGCTTATTGTAGGCTTTAGGGATCTTCAGAGTTGTTGTCTCTCCGAAATCTTTCCAGGTGCGTATCGAAAACCTTAGTTTTTGCAAGTTTCAGTCTCCAAAAATGGTGGTTGTCAACACCGCATGGCCAAGCATACGGGTGTGTGACTAGGCCGTGTGGTTCATACAAGTGTGTGGTAGGCCGTGTAGGTGGTCGTGCAACTCACTGTTCATCGATTTAGAGCCACACGGGCATGTGTTCAGGCCGTGTGTGGCAATGCTAGTGCAGGGTTCACACGGGCATGGGACACAGGCATGTGTCTAAGTAGTGTAACTCACTGTTTGTGACTTAAAACCACACGGGTAAGCACACAGGTGTGTGCCCAAGAAATGTGAGTCACACGGGCAAGGATACGGCCGTGTAACTCTCTGTTTATGTTTTAGAACCATACGGGCAGAGTACATTGGCGTGTGCCTAGGCCATGTAAGCCACACGGGCAAGGACATGGGTATGTATCCAGGCCGTGTGACATTGTAAAAGAGGCCTGAAACACATTTTTGAAGCCGTAAATGTTGTTTATGACTGATATTAACTTCCCCATTGTATGAATGATCTGAATTTGACTGAATGAGAACTCTCTGATAATCTGTAATGACGTAGGAATATCATAAAAGTATGTGTATTATGGATAATTATATTCTGCATTTGCATGGGTTGGGATGTTATGAAGAAGGAAGTAATCTACTCTAAATCAGTGGTTAAGCCATCAAGTCTATAGTTTTGATTCTGGCGCATTGTCACATTATGATTCAGCAGCTAAGCTGTGTTACTGTAAACTGACACTGTGTAGTGTGTAGGGTTGGAAGGGCATTGCATGCCCTTATCAGTGTGTTAAGATGGGCGAAGATGGTGTGTAACGTATGGGTTTAGGAATATCTGCATCCGAATCTGATCTGCAATGTATATGAACTGAACTTGTATATATATACATATATATAACTGACCTAATCTGAATCTGAACTGAAATTAATCATGTATCGAACTGAATATCTGAATCTGGAACTACTTTATAAGTGAACATTAATTGAATAAACTTCTTGTACACACTGAGTTCACAATTCATTTTGTTTTGATTGGATTTTAGGTGGTTCCTAATCTTGATCGGGTCGGCGCAGCGGATGCTCAGTCAAGCATTTATCTTTCTTAAGTAGTATATTAAAAATTTCAGTAAACTATAACAGTAGAAATTTGGAAGATTATACACTTAATTAATTTGTGATGAATGTGATGTGAAGCATGGTTTTACTTTATTGTGTTGCTTGTGTGACATTTGATAATCGATGAGGTAACTTACTAAACTTGGGTTGGACATTTAGGTTGAGTTTAAGGGGTTACAACATTCTCATAGGAGAACATTTAAGGATAGTTATATTAGGAATTGTTATTTGTAATCTGCTAACCTGAGAAAGGTTACACTTTATTTTTACCATAAAAAAATAACTTCTTGGTTTGCTTGATGGTTTAAATCACCTTAAACCTACCACCTTGTCAAGTCAATCAGTTTGACTAAGAATGTTTCGCTCTTAAAAGAGCTCACTAGATTCACATGTTCTTCTCATGTAATATGCCATCAGGTCACATCAAAGTCCATTCAAAGATCTTTGATCACATCTAATAATGTCACTCAAGACTCTACCACTAACTCTACAAGGGCAAAACCACACCCCATCGCATCACATCTTAGTAAAAAACTCCAAAGCTTTACCAGTTACACTCCATGGCTCTACACAATAAGACACATGACTAAAGAGACACCATACCAAGCTCTGCCTTTAAATAAACTCTCCTCAATTACAAGAAAACTCTAAACTTATCTTACATACAACTAAAACTCTATCCAAATACCTTCATACCTTTTCAAACCTCCATAGCCTTCATTTTCAGACTTTATATCAACAAATCATAAAATGATATATCAATACAATAAGTTGTAACCTATAAGAAGGTCTTAACCTTCCCTTTGTTGACACGCGTGTGATTTCCTCTTTTTATATTTTTCTAAAATGATTAATTTTCAGTTTTAGTCTCTATGTTATTTTTAACTTTGAGGTTTAATCTTTATACTTCATTTTTAATCGATCCCTATATTTTTATAATGTTATTAGTTAGTCCAAATAATTAATATCGTTATCTTTTCAATCAAAATGTTACGTGTTTATATATAATTTGAATGCCTTAATGATCTTAGAGATTGATAAGTGGCTTCTCATTTCTTTTGGATTTGCCTTGCTCTTTTTTTCTTTTTTCTTTTTTTTACATTTTAAGACAATAGTCAAATTTCAGTTTTGACCCTTATATTTATGTTGAAACTTGATATTTAATCTATATATTTTAATTTTTGACATATTTTGGTCCTTTTACTTTTGTAATGTCATTAATTAGTCTAAATAGTCAATATTGTTAACTATTTCAATCAAAATGTTTATGCCAATTTTTCTTATTAAACCTATTCCAACAACAAAAAATTATTTTATCATTACAAGTTCGAATAGGATTTTTTTTTTTAATTCATATTAGTATTTTCAACATTACTTTTATTTTACATGATTACCAAGTGAATATATATTTTTTTAATCTCAAAATATCACATTAATGGGAGTAATAGAAGAATTTTAAAGAGATAATAACTAAATTTAAATTTTTAAATCTAAAAAATAGAAAGACTAAATTCTTAAAAGCAAAAATAAGAGACTAGATTTCTAATGCCACAAAATTAATAAGAATATAAAATATATTTTAACTTTAAAGAATAAAAAATTTACACACACAAATAATCAATCCAACATAAAAAGTAATCACTATTATAGATAGAGAAAGAAATTATCTCTATATTTATATTAGCTTAATTGATAAAAACACACATTGAATTGATTAGACATTGTGAATATATATATATATATGTTGGAGCAGACAATTTTTTAAGTTCATAAATCTTCGGTCTTCGCGACAAAACATGATCAAAAGTGGAACAAGTGACAACCAAATTACCAGAAAGACAGGCAAGGCCAGTGGCCACGGCTGATCTGGGTTTTTTTGTCTTTTTTTTTAGGTGTGGTGCTGGCTAGAGATTAGTCATCTAAAATAGCTTTTTTGGTGGTAGGATTTTGCACAACAAAAGCATGACATCTGAAAGCGTAAAAAGAAAAAAAAAAAAGTTTGTTGCCAATCCTCCACAATTATCTCATCTCTCCATATATTATCCCTTGCATCGCGTGGGCCATACTCCATGCCCCACGTGTCGATCCCTGTCACACTTGGGGAACTAGACGTGTCGGTCAACCATTGGGTGGACCCTCAGTTCACGTCATCATCATCATCATTATAAATATCAAGAATATATATCAATTTCATTTTCACTTGGTAACCGCTGCATGTCAATTATCAACCAGTTTGTGCATGGATTCAGCTAACCAAAACCTAGTATAAAGGATGAAAGTACCCTTTTAATTTCTCGTGGCGTGTCGTATCGAGATTGGATATGGTGGATTAAACAGTAAACAGATGCCAAGTTTGGTGTATTAAAGCCTTTTTATTACAAGAATAATAATGTCCATGCCAACACTATGCAACCATTTCTTCAGCAGCCTCTCTCTCAAGAAAAATAACCACAAGCTGTATGATGTTCTTCCCTGGTAAACTTTCAGAATCCAAACCAAAAACATTCTCAGTTTCTTCAGTGAATTAATCGTGACAAGTAGCAGCAATGGAAAGCACCGACTCCTCCACCGTCTCGCAGCGGCCGAACCTCCCACCAGGGTTCAGGTTCCACCCCACGGATGAAGAGCTAGTCGTCCACTATCTAAAGAAAAAGGCTACCTCAGCCCCTCTACCGGTTGCAATAATTGCAGAAGTTGATTTGTATAAGTTTGATCCATGGGAATTACCAGGTAAAACATTTTATCAAATATCTTTAGCGATACGACTGAAAATTAACAATTTTGTATATTAAAATAGTACTGGGTGAATTTGTTTGGGGTTTGCAGCTAAGGCTACGTTTGGCGAGCGTGAATGGTACTTCTTTAGCCCTAGAGACAGGAAGTATCCGAACGGAGCGAGGCCTAACAGGGCGGCAACTTCGGGTTATTGGAAGGCTACCGGCACCGATAAGCCGGTATTAAACTCGAAAGGGACACAAAAGGTTGGTGTGAAGAAGGCACTGGTTTTCTATGGAGGGAAGCCTCCTAAAGGGATCAAAACAAATTGGATCATGCATGAATATAGGCTTCCTGATAATAAGAATAACAACAAACCCCCTGGATGTGACTTGGGATACAAGAAAAACTCACTAAGGGTAATCTCTTTCTTCTTTTTTTTTCCATCAGTTTTAAATGAAGTTAATGGTTTTATTCTATTGATCTGAATTTGATTGTTTGGAACCTGATTTTCTTGCTTTATAGCTTGATGATTGGGTGCTATGTAGAATCTACAAGAAAAACAACACAAATAGACCCTTGGGATATGAAAAAGATGAGGCCATGGATGATATGGGTGGGCCAGTACCAACTTCAATGTCAATTGGCAGTCTTCAGTTCCAGACAAAGGGCACAAGTTGTGGAACATTTCTTGAAAATCATGAACATAACCTGTTTGATGGAATGCTGGGGAGTGATGGGATGAATAACAATGGTTCGATGTCTCACTTAGGACGTTGTTCAAGCTCAAAGCCAGACCTGTCTATGGTTAACCCTCTCAAAAGAAGTACCGTCCCATCGCTTTACTGGACCGATGAGGATACAGCCAGTCCTTCAACAAGCAAGACATTTCATGGGGATCATAGCAATGATGGAAGCCTGGAAAAACCAGACACAAATGGCTCAAATTCAATTGCAACCCTGCTTAGCCAGCTTCCTCAAACCCCTCACCTGCAACAACAAACAATGGTAGGGTCAATGGAGGATGGGATTTTTCGACCTTCATATCAACTTCCAGGCCTCAACTGGTACACTCTTAATTGAATTTTCAGGTACTGGGGTATTCTGTAGGTTTACCATTTTTATGCCCTTGAAGAAAATATTCCAAATTTTCAACTAGCTTAGGGAACTTTCATCAGTGTCATGTTTTACCTACTTGTTGGTAGGGAAAGAGATCGATGAGCCAAAGTTTCAACTCTTGAGCCATAGATATAGTTAAATTTTTATTAATATCTAGTGTTATACATATACATATAGTTTGATGTAGAAAAAGAAAAAAGAATAAAACTGATAGATAATATATATGTATAGATGTATATATACTATATTATATTTAATTTGCTTTAGGAATAACAGTGAAATATTGTATAGAAATCCTTCTTGTTGTAGAATCTTATTATTAATGATGATGCACAGTTTTAGGAATATAATGGTTATGGTTGGTTTACATCAAATATAGTGTACCATTATTGAATTTCCTTGTTCATTAATCAATAATAATCATGCTTTCTATGTGGTTGCTCACTTCCTCTACTTGAACCCTAGCCTAAATGCTTTGATTTTTTTTTTGGACGAAATAATTATAGTTTTTAATAATTAATAATAGAATATATATATTTGCTCTTTAAGTGTAAAATTTTACAAAATATAAGCACGAGCAAACATTTGATAATTTTTCTTTCTAGTCCATATTAAAATATTTGTATCTAATATATATATATTTAAAAAAAAAATGAAAGCAGAATATTCAAATGTGGATGTCATTTTCATTTCATTGTGAAGATATAGGTAAATGCTGGTGACTTTTCTTCGCTTTATCACAAAACGGAATCATTTATCTTAAAACCACACAAATTAAAGTCCCTTTAATTAAATTCCTTTCCATGGAAACCCCAAAATAACTTTATATAATTTCTTATAAAGTAGTGTTTAAATTTGGAAAATAATTTTTTTTTATACTTTCGCTAATTTTTTTATTAAATAATTTATTTTGTATTTTTTAAATATTTATAATGTCAAGTGTCATTGTCCACTTGCTTCACCAATCACCAGTCATGCCATTACTTAATGATAGAAGTGAATGTAATTTTTAACAAAAAGATCAATTTAATCTTTGATTTAATATATAAAATTTAATTTATCTATTTTTTTTAATAAAATAAGTAAAATGTAATTTAATTCTTCGTAGAAAAATCTCCATTATACTTTTATTCACTGATTCGAAAATTTATGTTATGGGGACATAGATAATTTATATTAAACAAAATAATCCAAGTAAACTTGAAATGCAGGTGAAAAAAGGGTCGCCCATTAGCTTGCTCTATTTTAGAATGGGTCATATAAATTTTTAAGGGAGATCCATTGTTTTTAATCTATCTACAAATTGGAATAATCCTTCACCAATTTGAAGATATTTTTACATAAAATCATATTAAATCGTGTAGAATTTTTAGGCCAAATTCAAGATTAATATGTAACACGCTCAACTATTAAATTTTTTAATTTAATTATTTAATTATTTGAAATAAAATATTTTAATTACATTACTTTTAATTTTTCTTTGTTACTTTTATTATAGATTTTAAGAGGTATTTTTTGAAGGTAAAAGGAAATTTAAAACAATGAAGTTTAAAATATAGAGTAAAAACTATTCAGTTGATTGTATGTAGGATATTTAATTATTATTTTTTAGTTATTTAAATTTTTGAAATTAAATATTTTAGTCGCAATTTTTTTAATTGTCGAAGAGAAGTCTAACATGGATTTTATTGTCAATGTTTACACATTCTATCAATTTGATTTTAAATCTATAAAATTCAACAAATTTAGCCCTCAATGTTTACAAGATTTGTTATTTTAATCCTACTTATAAAAATTATTCCAAAAATATTTTGATATTTAATTTTTTTTTAAAAAAAGTAAAGATAAAATTATTTTTTAGATTTTTGTAACCAAAATGACTTTCAACGATACATTCCACTTTGTGCTTTCTTTCATTCAATTGACGAAGCTGGAAATAGCAAATATTATGGTCTTGACTTGCAATCTCTCTCCAACGTCTGAATTAGAAATGATAAAGATACAAAAACACTAGAGCCAAAAACAAGTACTATCTATGTAACCAAGAGTAAGGTTGTTGAAGTTGGTGTTGTCAACCCAATGAATTTATAAATTTGTTAATTTTGAACTTTTTTCTGGTTTTAATTAGACATTTGAGATGAATAACGTAACCAAAAAGGGAGACTAAATCAAAAGAGATTGAATCAAAAATAGCTTTAATTTATGAGCTTTTCACATGTTTGGTTGATGAGAAAATGAGAATGGTTAACAAGAAAAATAAATATAAATTATAAAAAGTAAAAAGAAAAGTAAATACAAAAATATTTTTAAGATTTTTAAATATATGCTATAATTTTTTTTAGAATTAGAAATAAAATGATAAATTTTGTAAACATTGAAGGTTAAATTTGTTAAAGTTTTTAGATTAAGATCAAATTGATAGAATGTATAAACATGGGAGGGCTAAATTTATTATTAGGCCAATAAAAAAGTCAACCTTAGACTTCCGTTACTAAGTTGATGGCAATTGTGACTAAACTATTTAATTTCAAATAGACTTTTATTTTTATAATTGAGGGCAGGGATGAGATTATTTGGGATTGAACAAATATGGTTAATTTCGAATAGCATTGATTGCTAATAAAAAAACAAATATATGAATCTATCTCTTAAAAATAAAAGCTAAAACAAATTAATATATAACTTAAAATATATTGTTAGTCCATATATTTCTATAAAATTTGAGATTTAATCTCTATGCTTTAAAAGTTAAAAACCAATCCTCTTACTTTTTCAATTTAAAAACCCTAGTCCAATTATTATCTCATTAATAGATTCTGTCAAAACTTGTCAACTTAATATGTTTATTTTTCGTCAATTATATATCACGTCGTATAAGAACCACCTTATTATCATATTAAGTTGGCAACTTCTAACTTAAACTATTAATTATGATAATTGTAATAGCTCGTTTTCAGTGAAATCGGAACAGTGGTTTCAGGACCACAAATCCGAGTCTGTAAGAAATTTTTTTAATATTATTTTATGGTCTGAATTACGAAAGAACTATCGTCTGAAAATTTCACTAGGAAAATTTTACCTATTACATGTTTAATTGATAAAAGGACCAAATTGCATGAAATACAAAAGTTGAGTTCTAATAGCTATAAGTATCAAATAGCTATGGAATTCAAATTTTGAGGTCCTTAAATGGCAAACAGACCATTTAGAAGAGTTAGTAGATAAAGATGATTAGTCATCAATAGAAAATTAAGAACAAAAAAGGATAAAATTAGAAAGATGAAAAATAATAAAATAAAACAAAATATCATCATTTATCATCTTTCCTAAAATCAAAAGACGTGGAAACCCTAGTTTGAAGCTTAAAGATAAACAAGCTTACTTTGGCTCAATTAGGTGAGTATTCAAGTCTCTTTTTAAATGATTTTTATATTTTCAAGATTGTAATAACTTAATTTAGTAATCTCGGGGATTAATTTGTAAAGTTATCAAAGTACTAGGGTTTTTCCATTGATGAATATAGTTGAATTATGAAGTTTTATGGTAGAAAATGAAAGCTTGTTGATAGATAAACAACTTTTGTAAAGGGAATTTTGATGAAATTATGATTTAGGGACTAAATTGAAAAGTTATAAAATTCATGGAAAAATTCTAAATTTTATGAAATACATGAACTACTATTGTGATATGTAAAAATCGGCTAGGCTTGGAATAAGGATTAAATTGCATGAATTTCATTTTCCGAACCTAAAGATGAAATCGTAATTAATTAAAAGTATAAGGGAAAAATGGTAATTTTGCTAAAGATGTGAATTGAATTGAAATGAATATAAATTAATGTTAAATTCATTCGTATAGATCTGGATAGATCAAATACGAAGTCAGATCATGAAAAAGAAAACGGGTCAGATTAGTAGATTTTTCGTACACGAACAATTGTCGAGGTAAGTTCGTGTAATTAAATTGTATATTTATATGTTTTAAATTGAATGTTGTGTATGTGTATTGTATAATTGACATATATGAAATGTATTGTGTATTGTATAATTGACATGTATAAAAATCGATCACATATCCGATAATGCTCAATAAGTATTAAGTCCCGATTGAATAAATGAAATTCGATGGATACAGGGTTCCTGAATTGGTTGTGGTCCTACATATGTTGTGGACACACCACAGCTCGAAATAGCATCCCGTTATTAGCTCTCATGAGCATTTCGATATATGGCCCTCTCGAGCTTCTCGTTAATAGCTCTTTGAAGCATCCCGATTGGTTGTGATTCTGCATGTGTTGTAGACACTCCACAGCTCTTATAAACTTCCCGATATATGGCTTTTCATGAGCTTCCCGATTAAAGGCTCTTTGTGAGCTTCTTGATTAATGGCTCTCCGGAGCTTCCCGATATTGGCTCTCTTGAACTTCCCGATTTGTGGCTATTCGGAACTTCCTAATTAATGGTTCTTTGGAGCTACCCGTTATTGGCTCGCATGAGCTTCCTGTTATACAGCTCGGATAAGCTTTCCGTTACATGGCTCATATGAGTTTCTCGTTATATGGCTCAAGAGAGAGCTTTTCGTTTATGTGCTCATATGAGCATTCCCAAATATGAATTGACGGTTTACAGTTTTGTACACTTCATGTGTACTACCCTTGTATCTATTGATATTTTAAATGATTCAACGGGTAAATTTCCAATATGAGATGATATGAATTCAAGATGAATTACTATGAGAAATACTTGAAATAAAAAGATATGACATGTACATGTTCATGGACACTTGAAGTGATAAACACATGTATGTGGAAATTCAATATTGATGAGCTTATTCATGTTTCTTGGTATTTATGTGAATTACACGACTAACATGATTGATGAGGATATGTGTTTAGGCAAATGGCCAAATTGGCTTGAGCATGTTTATTTTCTTACCTTAAATGTGAATTAAATGGTAAGTTAATTTCCTGTTATATGAACTTACTAAGTATTAAATGCTTACTCTATTTTATTTCCTCTATTTTATAGTACTTCGGAAGCTCGTTGGGTTGAAGCTTGGTGGAGATATCTCACACTATCCATCATCTTGTTTTGGTATAAAAAGTAAATTAAATTTTAGGTTATAACGGCATGTATAGGCTAAAAGTGGTCAAGAATGGCATGTATGTGTTTGGTTGAAATTTAGCCATTGGTATGGCTTGTATTGGTATGTTTTAATATGTAAAAAGTAGACTTGATGTGTTGATGTGTGTTTGAAATGGATAAATGACGGAAATCATATAGGTATGTTGAGGTTTGGTTTGAGATAGTATAAATTTGGTAAAATATGCCTATATGTATGTCTGGTTTTTTTGGTAAGTTGGGATAATTGAACATATGAGTTGATATGTCATGTATAAGACTTCGTTTTGGCTTGATTTGGATGTATTGTATTAGCTTGAGAATATGTTAAAGTGTTGATGAAGGAAAAATACAAATTGGGTGAGAAATAAGGCTTGGAAATGACCTTATTTTGTCCACACAGGCAGAGACACGGGCGTGTGTCTCAGCCGTGTGTGACACATGGCTTAGCACATGGGTGTGTGTTTTGGCTGTGTGTCCCCTGCATTCTTTAAATTTCAAAACAGAATGCTCAGAATTAATCACACAGCCTGGCATACATGCATGTGGCTTGGCCATGTGACCCCTGCACCTATACACGGCTTAGCACACGGGTGTGTGACTTGGCCGTGTGACCCAAGTCAGAGAGTTACATGGGTACTAACACAAGCTGGGATACAACCGTGTGCCCTATTTTGAATGCCCACACGACCTGAGACACGGGCGTATGGCTCACACGGCCTGACCACACGAGTGTGTGTCCCCTTCACCTTGGAAAAATTTTGAAATTTTGTGAAAAATTTTCTGACTACTCGGTTTAGTCCCGACTTGTTTCTAATGTGTATTTTGGACCTTGAGGGTTCATATAAAGAACTTTATGAATAATTTTTTATATGAATGTTAAGTAATATGAATTGTCTATATTTGATCTGTATATTCCAGTAATGCCCCGTAACCCTGTTTCGACGACGGATATGGGTTACGGGTGTTACAATAATGATTAAACTTGAAATTTTAAATAAAAAGTAAAATTTATATTTTAACTTTTTAAATACAATGATTAAATCTCAAATTTTGTCAAACTACTATAACTAACAACATATTTTAACATAATATATATACCAGATTACTTACTATGTGTTCTATAGAATTATTGTATTCAATAATTAATTCTTATTAAACTAATTTTGATTAAAAAACTATTTTTAATTTACAACTAATATAGTCTCAAATTTAATTATAATATTTTATCAATAAAATATCTTTAAAATAATAAGTAATGTTATTCTGAGAAATCAAAGTTTACATTTTTTTTAAAGAATACAAATTTTATAAAATTAAGGGTTAGCTTAGCATTGCTTTTAAGAAGTGTTTTTAAAAAGTACAGTACAAAAGTGATTTTGAGAAAGCTTTTAAAAAGTTTAGTTTAAAATTTAAGTATTTAGTATTATCGTCAGAAAGTTCTTTTGAGAAAAAAAATTCATTTTAGACATGGTGTTATAAAGTAATAAATATACATTTAAATAATATTTAAATTAGTCAATATTATGATATTTTAGTAAGAATATAAAAAATAATTTATTATAATTTGTTGTTAATATTTTAATATATAAAATATAAATTTTAAATACTTTTTAAGCAATTAATATTAATTATTTATAAAATTTAATTTGAATATATAAACTATATTTTAAATATTAAAATATAACTAATAAAAAATTCAATATATAATATATTTAAAATAAAATTTCAAAAAAAAAGTAATTACATACCCAATATAAACATTATATAAAATACTTTATAAGGGTTAAAATTATCTTTTGTTCCTAAAAATGCTTTTGCCAAAAGCAAAATATAGAAAAAAATTGTTTTTGCTTTTAGGTTTAAAAGCACTTCTGACTTTAAAAATTGTCTATTTAGTATGCTTGTAACCCCAAAAGCATTTTTGAGTTGCAAAACTAAACTAAACCTAAATTGAAAAATGATAGAAATACATATTTAAAATGTTAATATACGCTTGAAATACATTTTCTTTAAACAAAATGTTCTTAATTTATTCCAAAAATAAATCAAGATATATTATTATATAAAAATCACTATAAATATTAATAAAAAAAGTTTAGTTATTATTTAAATATTAATGAAGATGGCATATCAAGCAAAGAGAGTGCCTACTTATTGTGATTTTAAACCTTCACATAATTTGTTTTCTTTGATTTGCTTTGCATACCAGCTCTCCAACTTGACTTGAGAAATACTAAACCTTTGAGAACCAAAGAAGAGCTGGTGCATTTGATTGTTTTCTAAAATGCTTTTATACCTTACTTTATATATATTATATATATATGATAAAATCATTTTTCACAACACATTCGGATCCATGTTTGGAAAATAATGTAAGGGTCTGTCCGGGTTAACAAATATGACAGTCAAACCAAAATAAAATGCACATATACATGCATGTGATTATATATATATATAGCCTCAGAATACAAGGTTTAAAGAGTATTCCTAGCCAAAAACCTCTGGTTCAAGGATTGCATTCCGCATACTAACGTGCCAAGCATGTCCACTTATTGATTAAACAAAATTCAACTGCTTGTTATTAGGGAAGTGTGTGTGTCAGTTTCAAGCAACAGGTTCAGAACCTAAAACATCTCTCTCAACCGCATTTAGCCTTATATGCTTCCCATCCTTGAAGGCGGTATTCGCGAGCTGCCTCTGCAGGGTTTGCTGCCTTTATGATTCCGCGCCCCACAATTATTATGTCACTACCCCTATCAAAGATGACCTGGAATATCGTTTATCTCGGTTACTAAAGCCGATAAGAGTAAGCAAAATGCCACTAGAAACGACAAAAACCAGCATCACACTAATATATAGTGCGTTTTGGGAAAAAAGACAGGGCTTTGACACAACAGGACAAGAGAGACATTTTCGTTGACAGCACATTTAAAAGAATTTTCCAGGAAAATTCATATATACAAAATAGCCTTACAGAGGAAGAGTTAAACTGTAGAACGAGCAATGATAGGACCAAATACTTACAGAATATGGAGTGTTATACTGTTGGCCAAGATCATCACCACCCTTTACCATTTGGACTCCAGGGGTTGCCTGAATGAACGCTGGATTTACCGGTGCCCCAGACCATGATGCCGGATTGACCGAGATAAAACCAATGACAAAATCAGAATGCTCTTCTGCAATTTTTACTGCAGCAGCCGTGTAGTCTCCCTTAGCAAGGTTACCAGCAGAGCTCATTTCTGCCAGTAGCAACAGGCCCCTACCGCGTGGCAAACCCTAAAAAATTTCCCCAAGAAAAGATTAGTTCTAACTCTGTATGTTAATTCTAGCTAAAAAGTACTGTTGGGCAATCATAACCAACCTTCAACTTCAGACCATCAACAATTCCAGGACCCGAGATTACGTGGGCATTAACAATATCAGCCCAATCCAATATACGAAAGATACCGCTGCAAAAGCATACATGCCAGAAGCAGTAAGACAAGAGCAAAGGCATCTAGCAGAAAAGGGAAACTTAGGCTGCAAAAACTGAATATTACCCTTCACACTGCATTGTCACTGTGTTACCAATATCGGCAAATTTACGGTCTTCGAAGATCATAAAGTTATGTCTTTCTGCAATCTTCAGTTGAAATGTCAAAAATAGCACTGTTAGTTTAACTTAGCAGTAACATCTCTATTAATAACAACTGGTTCACACAATCTGACATAATCTATAATGAAAATCAATAACTTTCTTCATCACTAGGTTTAACCTGAATACCGAAAATAGATGCAAGGATGATAAAGTTATACTTTCATAGAAAATCAAAACGATTTCTCAAGAATGGCCATAGTTCGGGAAATATAAGCACAAGACATTCAATAAGCATATGAGACTTACCAGACAAAGTTTAGAGCCAAAATCTGGAGTGAAATCGGGGAATATGTCAACATGAGTCTTCAATAAACAGATTTCTGGTCCAACCTGCATAGAAATTCAAATATGGAGCAAACGATTTTCTAACAAGTTAATACAAACTAAAATCCACTTAACAGACATCCTTTTAAGACTCAAGTCTAAGTTTAAACATTAACACCGAACTTAACATAGTTTCTAACCCCAATATATCAAAGCTTAGTCACAACTCAAAATCCCATGATTATTATATCAACAGAAAAGAATTTGATGTACAAAGACATAGTTAAGATATAAAAGTACGGCAAAATATGATGCTGTAAGTAACACTGCCTAAGTTTCCAAAGTATAAATTCCATAAAAGAAAACTTACTTTCCATACTTTCAAACACAAAAAAGAAAATTCTCATCCTAGAATACTTCAAAACTTCGCTGATAAACTAAAACCATTTTACCTTCTCAGCAATATCAAGCAACTCAGCAGCAGTCCCAACATCAGCAGCCAAACAAAGATTACTGTGTTTCTTAACCATAACCTCAAAGAGCTTTTTCCCAGTTGGATTCTTAGCTAACTTAGCCCTTTCTTCAAACCCCAAACTCTTAACCCTCGCTTTCTCAACCTTTGGCACCGCCACTTTCTTGGTCTCTTCCAAAAACTTCATAACCAAAGTCTCCATCTCCGCCTCCAACTTCCCTTTCGCTCTCAAAACCTTAACCATCTGTGTTAAAGTAAACAGAGCATGAAGCTTAATCCCATTCTCCTCCAACGTCTGCCTTCCGCCTTGTTCTCTATCTATAACCACCACGGCGTCCGTCACCTTGATTCCCAACGCCCGTAACGGCGCAGCGGTTTCAAGAACAGATGCTCCAGATGTTACGAGGTCTTCAACTATCAAACAAACTTGGCCCTTTTCGTAAACGCCTTCGATGGACTTTGCGGTACCGTAATCCTTCACTTCTTTGCGGCGCATGAGCATGGAGATGGAGGTGTCGAGGGAGATGGAGGTGGCGATCGGGAGGGCGGTGTAAGGAACGCCACAGATGAGGTTAAAGGGTGTTTGGGGAGGGAGGGAAGAGAGGAGGGATTGGGAGATTTGGCGGAGGAGGGAAGGGTAGGAGATGATTAGGCGGAGGTCTATGTAGATAGGGGAAGAGATGCCGGATTTTAGCCTGAAGTTGCCGAATTTAACGGCGGAGATTTCGTGGAGTTGGAGGATGAGAGACTCTACTGATGACATTGTTGTTGCGGCGGCAACTGGTAGTGCTGATGGTGCAGGTGAGTGGAGAAGTGGTAGTGGGAAAGGGAGAGTGCTCTGATGCTTAATAAAAAAGTAAAGCCAGTTGACATACGTCTTCGTGTGGGTCGGGCTAAGTCGGATGATTACGTAAAAAAAAATCATAATTTTTGTTAAAATTTATAATCCAATTCAAATTACTCCAATGTACCCAAAAAGTAAGTGGAATATTTTTTTCAAAAAATTCATTAAGTAGTCTCCATTTTGAAAACCCAATTTCTTTTTCCCATCATTTTAGCCACTTCTGTCACTATCTGTTTTGATTTTAATCACTCTATTATATTTCTGTTAATAGAAGTTCAAGCTGCCATTTTTATAATTAACAAATAATTTTTATAATAGGAGAGGTGGTAATGATGTGAAGGTATGGTGAGAAATGGTGGTGATATTTGAGGCAAATGGTGGTTCCGCTTACAACTGATCACTCAATTTCGAAAGTCTACTAAAACAATAAAAGGTTTTGGACAACATGCGATATCCGAAAAATAAGTTTGGGTAAAATTTAAAATTTATTTTTTATATGGGCTGAGCTTTAGACAAGATTTTTGCTCGAGACTAACCGGTCCCAAATATATTATGTTCTAAAAAATACTATATTAATTATATATGTTAAATAATAATTATATAATTAAATCATTAACTCAATTACAATTAAACCATTACCCAAAATCTAAAAAAAAAAATTACCCAAAATATAAATTTTAAAAAATTATATTTATTACAATAAATATTATTATATTTATTTTTGTTTTTTAATATAATAAAACATTTCTTATATTTATGGTAGTGTTTTTTAATATAGCTACTTTTTAATGTATTTTTAATGTGTTAGAAAAGTTTCATTTTAGCATTTTTAGTGTATTATATTTTTTAAAAATATTTTAAATAAAATAATCTAAAAAAAATATAGGTGGGCCAAGTCGGCCCGAATTTACCTTTCTTAAATTGGACTAGACTTGAGCAAAAAAATAAGCTCATTTTTTGGGTTGGATCAATCCCGAACTTGAAAAATTAGTCTAAATTCTTTACAGGAGCTCAACTTAAACTCGATTAATCCCAGCCCATGAGCACCTCCAATTTAACTAGTGATGGGTTATGTCAATGTGGTGACGGATTGGTGGTTGAAATGATAAGGATGAAGAATATGGAATTTAAAATATTATGTGGAAATTTTATAATTTATTTATTAATTATAAAAATGCCAACTTAGACTTTTGTTAATAGAAATATTAAGCGATTAAAATGAAAAAAAAAAGAGTGCCTAAAATGATAAGAAATTTAAGTGCTTAAAATGAAAATTTATAAAAATTGAGTGATTATTTATATAATTTATCTTAAAAATTTTATATTGATATTTGTATTTTTATTAAAATTAAACAAAATAGTAATTTTAATAAGAAATATTAGTTGATTTGTTTTTTGACTTAGAAAGGTTCAAAACGTAAGACACATGAATCATATGTTTGGCTCTACTCTCATATTTTTGTATTCATTATTATTTAATATATATTTAATTATCATTCATAAATTAAATTTTACATTTAATAAATGATTGCTTTTAATTAGCGTTCATCAATGTATTAAATTTTAATGGATAGAAAAATAATGGACCAAGTCCTAATTTAGTAACAAAGACATGTAAGTAACATTTTTAAAAATTTGTATGTTGGGTTAATGTATTAGACTTACTTAGTGTAAGTAATAACTTTTTTCTTTTGTAAAATAATAAAATGAGATAACTATATTAAGCTAAAATGAACAAAAGCACCAAAAGTCTTGTCTTTCTCAAAAGTGTCAATTAACTCCCTAAGCTTATCTTCAACCACTTGTATACCCACTTTCTCATTAGAAGACATTTTGGCTATAAGACTAGCGACTTGATTACTCTTCCTAGGCAAATGCCTTATCACTCAATGATTTCTGCTCTGTATCACCTGTTGAATTCGCCAAAGCAAAGTTGAATTTGAAGACACAGAGTAACCTTCTTGGATAGCTTTTATCACCTCCAAACAATTTGTTTGAACCAAAGCCCTATCATGCTCCATTTCTTATAACAAGAGGTAACCATCCCAAATGCCCCATAACTTAGAATAAAAAATTGAACAGTCACCCAAAGCATGACTAAAATTGACAATCCAATCCCCAAATTGGTTTTGCAACACACCGCCAGAAAAGGCAGACCTTGTACTTACATTCATCGCACCATTACTATGTAAATAAACAAAGTTACCTAAAAATGATTGACCTTGAATACCAATACGCATACCAGGTGGGCTATTCTTATGTGCAAACAAAAATTTTCGAGCCCAACTTAACGAAACTTTAAAAATCTCAAAAGCATTCCAAGACAAGTCTTGGAATATGAATAAATTTTTATTCTTCCAAAGACGCCACGCAATTAGGAAAAAAATGCAAAGTCAATCAACATCCGTAGAAAGCAAACCCAATGTAAAAGATAAATTAGAAACTAGCCATTCAACAAGATTGCTAAAAAAAACGATTACTTTGACTTACGGGCACCACTTGCAACTAGACCTTTTTCGCCGCAGCACAATCTCTAAGAACATGAAGAATGTCGTTTGAGCCATGACTACAAATTGAGCAAGAAGGATCCCGTCCAATTCCACACCTAATTTGTTCCATGTTTGTGAGTAGTCGTTGCATAAAGACAAGCCACATAAAGAGACGAACTTTTTGCGGTCCCTGAAGCTTTCATATAGTTTTCCAAGACTCATCTCTAGGATTCCAAGAATTATCCCGAATCATGTGATATGCACTCTTAATTAAGAAAGATCAAGTAGGGATACGACTCCAAACAATCCTATCCTAACCCACTAAAAGATGAGGAGGCAAGATACTCACCATGCGCTTAACAATATCTTCTGACACCCACACACGAAACAAATCAAGATTCCAAACACCCTCTTTAGTTTCCATCTCATTAAGCCTACAATCAAATTCCATGTGAACATATGAAGGAATTTTTCTTATCAGAGGGCCTACACTCGCAACCCAGGGGTCCTTCTAGCATCGAGTTGATCTACCATCCCCACAGACCACACTAGATTGTCCCGAAGTAAGGGCCAAACCTTAAAGAGAGCCCTCCAAAGAAATAAACCCTTTGAAACACTATCCAACATAATGTATTACCATTCAAAATCAAATTAAACCTCAATTTCATCAGAAAATATTTGTTCTAATCCTCCAAACGGTGAAGCCCAAGACCTCCACAAAAACGACGTTGACAAACTGAATCCCAGTTAACTAACATTAATTTATTCCTTCCATCGAAGATCCCCAGATAAACTGTCTAGCCAAACATTCAATCTCCTTACAAATACCTTTAGATATCATTACAAACTGCATAAAGTAATTTGGAATGGATAAAAGCAGAGCAAAAAATTAAAATTTTAAAAATCAACTCGGTTTGTGATATTTATAGCAATAAATCTTAAACCGAAAACATACATGTGTTTTGGATAGTGGATCCTTGACGTTTTTTGGCTTTCAACCAAACAATAATCTCCACTATTCTCGTACCACGAATTGTTTCGAATGTGAGCTTGAACCAATTGAATCAAAACACAGAATTAGAAAATATTTTCTTTTATCTTTGAGGTGAAAACGAGAATTCTCTCTTTTTTAATAGAAATCGGTAGAATTGTTATTTTAAAAAAATATATTTAATAGTTGAGAATAAATTATTTCTACTTTTCAGCAGAGTAACAATCTCTCCAAGTTATATAAATAACTCTACCGGTGCCATCTAATTATAAGGAAAGAATGTAAAATCGTTGTTGAATTGTAGAGGTTTATTTCAAATAAAAAAATAACTTTCTAGTCCAACTAGGAGAATGAGAGAGGCTAATAGGGTGTGCTTCCTCTCATATATGTATTATGATGGGGATTCGGGCCTCAATATATTGAGCCTAATTATATATGCTTTATGGACTTTTAACCTGGCACTTTATAATTTAATCTAACCCAATACATATTTTTTTATTTTTCAAAATAAATATTAATTTTTTAATTAAATAATTTTCTAATCCTAATTTTACCCCCGATAAAATTATGATAATTTTACTCTTGATAAAATTTCTAAGAAAATATATTTAATATTTCACAACTCAACTTTTCACTATGACCAAATGATTTATTTTCATTTTCGAGCTTTAAAATTGCTCAAAATATAGACTCATTCTTCCGATCATTTCTGAGTAATCCATATATATATTTACAAATAAATCATTTCTCATTTCCATTTTCATTTTCATTTCCATTTCCATTTTTTTGAGAAACTCACATTCATTTTCAAATGATTTCATATCTCCATTTCAGAGAAAACCATAATCATTTTTGAATGTTTTCCATTTCTCTATTTCTATTCATCCCGTTCATTTTGATTCAAACACACAATTTCTTTCTAGTTTCATCGAATTAGCAAAGGGGTCGATTGGACATATGTAATTAGGGCTCAAAATGATTTATAATTAAGTTTTCACCTATTAATTATAAACTCATTTAGTTACAAAGTCATTCTACTATAATATCATAACTAAGCTCTCCCTAACGACCTACCATTACGAAAGTAACTATTCAGTGCTTATTTAATGACATTTTTATAAGTGTGTTACCATCATAGTATATCCTTAATCTCTTTGGAATAATGTTCGTTCTCCCAATATGATCATATTTTATCTCATGGTAACAATTACATATTTCTTCATGAAAAGTCAATCACCATCAAATAGTGATCAAATCATCCATCACAAAGATGAACGACTCATGACCATATTTACTTTTCATCGACCATGTAATGCCTATAAAAGGATATCATTTACTCATGTATCGAGCTATGAATTACATTGTTGTGAATGACACTACATATTGCAAAAATTGTACATCCAATGCACCATTTTTTGGTTCCTTATCTATTCGAACTCAGGCTTTTATTTGCATTAAAGTGTACGAGTCACGCATACATAGTCCACTATCCACTCGATATTTTAGTGTGCCACACTATAAACGTCACAAGTGAATAGATCCATAAACGGATTCAGAATCTATTCTACTTGGGTCTAATCTGATGTACTGCCAATCCAATCAATCACATTTATGTCCCTATCTTCTAGGAGTCATCCACTTCAATGCCCAAGACAAAGTATCTCCCCAATTGGACTTAATAGATGGTATATTAGTCTTTCAATTGGTTTGCTCATTTCTAATTAAATTAAAAACATGTTTAGGTTCCTATACTAATACAAATTATTTTTCTATATTAAGATTCAACGATGTAATACAGCTGAATATTGGTTAAACAATATACTACAAATGAGCAACATTTACTTCCATTTTGCTTTGTGTGCAAAAACCATGTGAAGACAATATACAAAGTATCAATGTAATTCATGAATAGTTTTATTAACCAGTCTATTCGAAAAATTACAAGTGTACTTAGACGAAAGTACTACACTTAAGGCACTAGATCCAACAAGCTCTCCCAACTAGAGACAACTGCCTGGTATCCCAACTATGTAACCTTTCACGAACCTTATCCACCTCAAATCTAAGGGTGCTATTGGTGACTCGAGAAAAAGAGGAACACCTAGGTACGAACCGAGATTTTCCACTCTATAAAAACCAAGCAGACTACTCATTCCACCCTTAGAGCTTCATCAACTCCTTTCGAGAAAAAAATATTTGTCTTCCTTGCATTAACATGATGACTAGAAAAAGCTCATAAAAACAATACAAAATATCCTTAAAAAGTTAGGCATGCTTCAAATTCATTCTACTAATATAACCAAATCGTCAACAAAGAAAACATGCGACAACTCCAACCTTACTCTAGACAATCTTATAGGATGCCTTTGGCCATTCAAAATTGTAGAGTGGAAACTATGTCCGAGCTATTCCATACACAAAATAAATAAATACGAGGACAAAGGATATCCCTAACAGATCCCCTTAGTCAGCCTGAACTTCTATGTTGGAACCTCATTTCGTAAAACTTATATGGTGTAGGTCAATGTTGCAGACATAAAAACCTTCCTCGAAAAGTTTGGAATGCCAGCAACTCTAAGCAAGGCATCAATAAAAGCCCAACGCACTCGATCATAAGCTTTCTCCAAATCGATTTTAATGGTCATCCAAGATTTCTTATTATTATTGCCTCTCATTAAGTAAATGGTTTCCTACGCAATGAGGATGTTATCCATTATTATTGAAAATTAGTCTACACTAATACTAACCTTTTTGAAAATTATTATTGTAGTCAATGTGATGAGTAGTTATTTCATGGTAATTTATTTGGCTCTTCAATTTTATAAAAAAGTTATTTTAAATTTTTATTTAATTTTTTTCTCTTTTTTAGCCATTGAACTTGTATTTTTTATCAAATCACCTAAAAATAGATAAAAATATTAATGTTTGTTAACTTTGTTGATGTGACGTACATATTGATTGGACATAGATAACACATTAACATTTAATTAATTTTTAAAATTTTAAAAAAATATATAATTTTTAAATATTTTTAATGATTTTAAAATTTTAAAAATAGTTTTTATTTTTTTGAATTTTTAAATTTTAAAAAATAGTCTCGCCATTAAGGAAGTAGTATTCACCATCAGTCTTCACCATTACTTTGCTAACAATGCAATGTTAAATTTTGATAAATCTCGAAAACCCATACCGCCTTCATTCCAAGAGCACCAATGCAACCCAGTCTTTCCAGCTTTTTTCTACCACTAGAATCGTGCAATCACTGTTTCTAGTTCCCTACACAATGAACTAGGTAAAAGAAAACATGACATCGCACACATTGGGATTGCTTCCAACACTGGTTGGAAGAAGTAAAAAGAAGCTTTCTCTCATCTCTGTGACAAGATGCGTCCTAAGTTTAATATTTGGGCTAATCGTTCTCTCTCCCAAAGAGGGAAAGAGGTCTATATTAAGTCAGTATTACAAGCTTTGCCTATCTATTCTATGTCCTGCTTTTCACTTCCCAAAACTCTTTGTCACAAATTAGACAGAATTATGAATAGGTTTTAGTGGTAGAAAAGCGCTACTCGAAAGGCTATGCATTGGTTTAGTTGGTCTGAATTAAGTAAACCTAAGGATCAAGAGGGAATGGGTTTTCGTGACCTATGTAAGTTTAATATCACCTTTTTGGTGAAGCAGGGTTGGCGATTTATAGTTAAACCAGATTCGTTAGCTGCCCGTATCTTTAAAGCTAAACATTTCCCGCATATAAGCTTCTGGTCTGCTCATTTGGGAACAAACCCATCATATGTATGGCGTGGTATTTTCGCAACTAGAAAGGTTTTGGAAGATGGTGCGGGTTGGAGAGTGGGCTTGGGTATAAATATCTCGATATGGAGAGATAGTTGGCTTTCAATATGGGTGGGGGGAATTCGTAACACAGTGGTTAATAATATAGTTTCTATGGTAGTAAACTTAATAGATCACAACTCAAAAAGCTAGAAAGAGGAAGTCATTACCAGTGCGTTTACTTTTGGAGGAAGCTGAGGCCATTAAGTCCCTCTATCCCGCTCGGTTGACGAAGACATGATTGTTTGGAGGGGTGATAGATCCGGCGAGTATTTTATCCGTAGTGGCTACATGACCCTCATCGACCTTCAAAATACAGAGGAAAGCTCCCAAGATTACAGTGCAGTTTAAAAAAAATTATGGCTCCTAGACATCCCTTCTAAAATTAAAATCACTATTTGGAGACTATTACACAATATGATTCTCACTGCTATATCCTATACAATAGGCAAATTACGCCTTCTCCTTTATGTCTAAGGTATGGCTTGTTTCCAAAATCAGCCATGCATGCCATTTTGAAGTATGGACCTGCAAATGAAGTATGGAGTCAATTGGGTTTACACTGGGTAACAGATCCTTATTGTGATACTTTTTGGTATTGGATAGCTTATGTTTTTCAGACGAATGATGCTATCGGTTGTAGTAAAATTCTAACTACGATGTGGCTGTTGTGGCATGCTCGCAATCAATATGTGATGGAGGGTAAACAACAATCAGTTCAGGAGATAAGAATAAAAATTGAGAGCTTTATAATGCAGAGTTCAGTGATTAAAGAGAGATTACCTAAAAAGTAAAGATCCATGTCGTCCAAGTGGTTGTCCCCTGAAAGAGTGGTTGTAAAGATTAATTTCGATGCAACGTTTAAATAAAATCTACATCAGTCTTGCTCAAGTTTCGTCATCAGAAATGATTTAGGGTTGGTTATGGGAAGTGGGTCAATTCTGAATAGTAACGTTGCTGATGCTTTCTCAGCTGAGGCTTTGGCATGTCTTCAAGCCTTAACCTTTGCTAAGGAAATGGGGTTCTCACAGGTCGTGATTGAAAGGGATTCTAGAATGACTATAATGAAGGCTCGTAGAGGGATCACGGATAGATCTGTGATTGGAATTTTTATTGAAGATATTAGAGTGATGGCCCTTAATTTTATTTATGTTTTATTTCAACATACAAATTAAGATTCAAATAATATTTGCTTCTAAAATTGCTAAAAATGGTTTTAAGCTGGGCAACTCTCATTTCTAGTTTGAAGATTTACCTCATGAAACAGTTGAAATGGTTTACCAAAATTGACGGTCATTACAGCTTCCTGAAGGGACTTGATTCGACGATTGCTTGTGACCTTTTGACTGGAAGACGATCGAAGTTCTGGGTTTGGATGATTTCTATTTGGAAGAGAAGATGGAAGGTCTCCTTCTGCTGATGAATCGTTTCCTCTGCTCCGAGGCAGTTTTTCTTCTTTTCTTTGTGTTTTAGTTTTTATCCTTGCTATTTATTGTTTGTTTCTTTATAGTTGTTTGTTTGTTCCCCATCTGCCTGAAAAGACAGACTTATATTTATGGGGGTTGTTGGATTTGTTTTTTTCTTTTTCTTTTAATACAATTTCTGTCTCGGTATTTTATATAAAAAAATTTTAAGTATGTTTTTATTTTAAAAATTAAATATGGTTGCATTTTTAACTTAATACACACAAACAGTCCATGCACCACACAAGTATACAAATTAGTTTTTCTTTTATTTTTCTTTGCCTATTTTCTCTCACAAAGTAAGGTTTTATTTGGATGTATAGCAGGTTTGGTTATGATGAGATTGAAAATAGCAGTGACAATAATATTAAATATTTAACAATAAAATTAAAATTAATACTGAAAAGTGTATTTAGATTCAACTGAATTAATGTGGTTAACTTAATGTAAAAAAATAATTCAAAATCTTTATTAAAGGTGAAGACAATGAAGCTTTACTATCCAAGTCAATAGACTTTAACTTTGTATGTAGATATTGAGTAAAAGTTTTACAAAAGAATAGAAGAAAAGGGAATAGAACATCAACATTGACATAGATAAGAGGTCAGGGTTGAGAATTTAATTAGAAAAAAAAAAAGGAATTTTCAGATTGGTAGTGGGAGAAGGGACTAATTCAGGAAGATATAATTCCTCAAAGGAAAGAAAATAAAATAAGGTATTTTTTAATTAAGGGATTAAATTGTTTACAAAAAGTATAGGGATTAAATGTACAAATATTTTTTTTTGTCTCAAATGTCATTTTATTGCTACACCCTCAATGATTATAAGATAATGAACCAATAATGTTAATAATTATATAATAATTTTTTAAAATTCAATGATAAAAATATAATTTTATATAAATAAACATAAATGATTAAATTTGTACGTTGAGTATGACTCCTATTTCAATCAAATTTGAGAAATAATTTTCTAGTTAAACTTTGTTTATTTGTTTTAATCAAACTCTAATTAGTCTAGATTATTTTTTTATTATTTGACCTATGAATTTAGCCTATAAATAGACTCTTTTACAACCTTAAAAAATACACTCATTAGATATTAGAACTCATAACACTTTTGAAGAATTTTTTTGTTTACGTTTTGAGCGTTCTTTATTTTCGAGTTTCGGAGTTTAGTTTTTATCCCCATCTTTGTACTCTTCGTTCTTTTGCTATTATAGTAAAATTATCTTTACCCGTGGTTTTTTTATCCTCTTTGGAGGGGTTTTTTCACGTTAAATTTGTGTGTTCAATTTCTCAATTTCTTCCGCTGTTTTTACTTGTTCGTTACTTAATCAGGTCAATCCCCAACAAGTGGTATCAGAGCTAGTTCAATTTTCGTAGATCAACCTATTCAGATATGGTAACAACAAGATTTGATATTGAGAACTTCGATGATATCACGAATTTCAATCTATGACAAGTTCGGATGATGGTAATTTTAGTTCAAACAGCCTGAAAAAGGTCGTTAACGAGAAAAAGCCCGAGAATCTAAATCTGTTAGAATAGGAAGAGCTTAATGAAAAGGCATTGTCTGCAATCCAGTTGTGCTTCGCAAATAGGGTATTGCAGGAGGTATTGTTGGAGAAGACCTCATCTGCCTTGTGGAAAAGGTTAGAAACTCTTTATGCGACTAAGTCTCTGGCTAACCATATGTCTATTTAAATTTCGCAAGAACGAATGTGAGCTTTTTAGATATCACATCAGTCAATTCAAAACCCTTTTAAATGATTTAAATAACTTTGAGGTTCAGATTGATGATGAAAATCAGACTGTGCTATTATTGTGTTCTTTACCCCCTTCATACAAGTCTTTCAGGGAGACCTTGATTTATGGCAAAGACAAACTCCTGTTCAAAGATGTGAAGGGTCATTTTTTTAGTAAAAATGCTCGACAATGAGTTTGGTTCAAATACCGAGGTAGATAGGCAAGCTTCCGTTTTGGTAGCATCAAAGAAGCGAGACAAAAGGTGTCGCTATTGTAAGAAGTTAGGTCACGTCAAAGTAGATTGTTATAAATTGTAAAATAAAAGGGTTGCTGAGAGTAACGAAAAAAATTTAGCTGGTGCTAATTTGGCCGATGAAAGCAGTGATGATTCTTGTCAGTGTCAATGAGCGAAAGCTCCGAGCTTACATCCAAGTGAATCCTAGATTCGGGATGTTATATCCACATGTGTCCTAATAGAAAATGGTTCTCCACATACAGTTTGGTTGAAGGTGGAGTTGTGTGCAAGGGAAACGATTCATCTAGTAAGGTAATTGGTATTAATACTGTTAAAATTAGGATGCACAATAAGACGCTTAGAACACTCTTAGATGTCAGGTATGTACCTGATTTACGAAAGAATCTTATCTCCTTAAGTATTTTAGACTCGAAAGGTTGCAGAATCAACATCGAGTCGAGCGACATTAAGGTGTCTTGTGGGACTCTCGTTTTGTTAAAAGGTAAAAAAAACTGGCAATCTTTATATTCTGGAAGATTCTACAGTGATCAATAAAATGTCCCTCATCTGTTATGGAGTCAAAGTCAACTCATTTGGACGGAGGTAACTTGGTCATAGGAGGGAAAAAGGTATGACCATTTCATTAAAGAAAGGTTCTCTTTTGGATGCATGTTTTAAAAAGTTAAGGCACTATGTTTGTAAAAATTAGACCCGGCACTACAGGAGAACAGACTTTTAGCGGCTTTTTTTTGCCTTTAGCGGCGTTTTTAAGCGCCGCTAGAACTATTAGCGGCGTTTTCACAAGCGCCACAAAAAACGTCGCTATAGCACACGCCGCAAATTTTTGCGGCGCTTTTTTCTCAAAAACGCCACTAAAGATCGTGACCTTTAGCGGCGCTTTCCCCAAAAATGCCGCTAAAGATCGTGGCCTATAGCGACGCTTTCCTCAAAAACGCCACTAAAAATCGTGACCTATAGCGGCGCTTTCCCCAAAAACGCCGCTAAAGATCGTGACCTATAGCGACGCTTTCCCCAAAAACGCCGCTAAAGACCATATATATTTCAACTTTTCATACAAATTTTACATTCTTACCTTAAATGATCATACAAAATTTAAATAACCTAACAATGGAAACATTTTAAATTGTTTTTGAGTTCAAAAACATTAATAAGAGAACTTTTCATTTGATCAAAATGTTAACATAATCAATCTTTGAAAACCCAATCTAATGACTACAATACACTTTCTTCTAAAAAGTAAAATCTTTGAAACTTCTGCCGAATAAACATGATGTTCACTATAAGAAACTTCAACTACAAGTATACTACAATTACTTGTCAGTTTAATTCCAGCAGAGCTTCTTGATTGACCTGCTGCAGACCTGTACAAGTCTTGTCAGTTGAAGCTGCTGCACCCATGATCATGCCTAAAATTGCAAAAACATAGAATCAATGAACTCATATACAGTATAACAAATCATCTGTGAGCTTTGAAGTTCTTAAAATACTACACAAAGAACATTTAAACACTTCAATTTACAGCATTTAAATTCTTCAGTTTACAACATTTAAACACTTCAATTTACAGCATTTAAACACTTCAATTTACAGCATTTAAACAGCAGCAACCATCAATTAAATAAGAGGAATTTTAAACATTTAATAGCCATTTCCATCATAATCGACAGCAAATTATCCACCATTTAATTAGCTTAGTTTCAGCATTAATTCGGTAATGAGCAACAATATATAGCAGCATTCAATCCACCACACAAAGATATTTCAAACATCAATTTACTCACTTCCGGACCTCATTAACAGCAGCAATTTAACTGATTTCTTTCATACAGTTCTTCCAACCCGAAACAGCAAGATTAAACCACCGAGGTTTGAGCATTTTATGTGACAAAGACCACGAAAAGCTCACCAAAAGATCTGTTCAAAGTACCGAGATCCTCACACTAGCATTTTAAATGACAAAGACCAAGAAAGGCTTGAAACACTGTGTTTCAATCCCTAATAGCTTCCCTGAAAAAAATCTATAAACTAGCAAAACCAACCAAGTGACACTAAAGGGTAAAAAATGAATTAAAAACAAAACAAAGATCCTGACCTGAGACCAATACTTAAACTGTATATATATTATACATGAACTATTTCAGAATTCAACATTTCAAACAAAATATAAACACAAACTATTTCATGCATGCTCAACAAATCAACAAGCATTTAGTTCAGTCACATATTAAAATAACACGAAACTTATTAAAGATTTCTTGAGGAATAATCATGATCATTAAAGCTTCAATAACCATTAAACAGAAAAAATGCAAAAAATAAGAGAGAATTGACTCAAAAAACATACCAGTCCAGCACTCCATACTTGCGCAAGGAGATATTTTTATTACATCAGGTGGATCAACACTAATATTTAAACATAAAACTAGGGCCAAACATCCTGTCTTCATCTCCATATCAAGACAAATTAAAGGAAAAATAGTTCTTAGGGATGGTTTCTAATATTTATTAAGAAGAAACATACTATTATCTAATAATCAAATTCAGTTTCAAGAAAGAAAATATTACTTAATGTATTGCAAAGAAACTCGAGCAATTTAGCAATCCTTTCGTTCAGTTTTAACCTCCTATTGAAGTAAACCAGGTTGTAAACCAGCAACTATGTACCACTACTGTTTACAGAAATCAGGCAGAAGATGATAAGAACAGCGTTTAAAATATGTTATTCTAATCATCTAGGCAACGGGCATGACACTGCGGTAGAAGAAAATACCCTTTAACAAATTGCAAAATGCAACCAGTCTCAAGTAGCAGGTAAGGATACTTACAGCAATTAGCTCAATTGTCACCTGAGCAAGTTCAATCGATGCAAGTGATACATTGAGATACATTGAGCAATTAAAATGAGAAGCAAGCCATTCAATCGATACAAGTGATACATTGAGGGAAAGACATACATAATATAGCGAACATACGCAAGAAGTCCAAATGCATAGAGACTCGCAAAGTGGAAACTCCAAAAGGAAAGAGCAAGCAAGGAAATCTGATATATTCAACAGGAAATAATCTTAAGAACACAAAACAACTTCTGTGAAGGTAAGACAAATTCGATCCATATGTCCAAAGAAAAGAAATTACCTAAAGGTTCACTCCAACCCTTTGGTTCCTGTTGGACATACAAGATAGATTAAAAGGAAAACATGACTACTGACCCTGTCATCCATTGATGTCCCTACTATAGCCAGTAATGATTGAAAAAAAAATAGTTCTCATGGGACATATCTATAATTTTTTGGGGTTTTATTACTCTTATTACTACTATTTTATGGCATAAAATTTGCATTAGTTCACATCTGTATGTAGTTCCAGAGACATTATGATTGTAAACACAATCAATACAAAAGGGATGAAAGTTCTATAAAGTAAAAGAAATGTAGTATACTTACCGGAAAACCATAAGTAAAATAGTTAATGCCGAAAGTTCGTAAGATTGGTCCTCTTAACAAAATATTAGTGTGCCTAACACTAGATCTGCAAAGCATTTTCCACAGAGAGAGAGAGAGAGAGATGTTAAAATTGTAGATATCAATGCAAATCCTATCATGTTATGCAATGATAAATATAAAAACAACCTTATATCATGTTGAATACCAAACTTATAAATACAAGGTGTGCATGGTTCCATGTTTTGCTGTTCCATTAAATTTTCAATACCAAAACCAACTAAAATGTGCTGAAAAAATCAAAATAAACTGTAAGTTAGTCAATTTAGAAAACCTCCCCAATTAAATACCTTGATTCACGAATAAAGAATGAATGCTTTGAAGGAAGAAGTTGCCTAGTCAAACTGCTTGCTCTTGCCGACATGATGAAATCCATTTCCATAAGATCACATCTAATCCAAGATAGCTAAAAAAGAATTAAGAGTTACAGAAAGGTTAGCGATAATAAAAAAATGATGGAAACAACAGCTTTGAAGTTTAGCAGTAAGTTATACTCACAATGATGTAAAAGACTATAAGAGAAATACCAGAACAAATTTCTGACGACTCTGATTTAGCAGATATCTTATAGAGTCCAATAAAATCAGCTAGCCACTTAAAGATCCCAGAATACTCGACAGGGAGTTGGTATATGTAGAGTAAGACAATGTTCAAGCAGCATACAACAAAAGGTACCGCCAAGATCTTTGAAACCAGACCAAAAATATAAATCAATTAGTAAACCAGATAACATTAAATGCTAACAAACTGTAATCGTAATCTCATCTCTAGCCATAGGAATTATAAGATGCTTGCCTGAAAAGGCCAAGAAAGTTGCTTGTGAAAGACCAATCAACAAGTCCAATACTACTACAAATAAAAAATGGTAAAGATGCCCAAGAGGGATGACTAATTCCAACAAGAAGTTGTACAGCAGGCAACAATAAGCAGCATAAAACCCTGAGATGGGAACCTTCAATGAAAAAAAAAAGAATAGGACAATGGCTTCAATGAAAAAAAAGACTGGTTGCTGTAAATATCACTGAGCAATTAAATGAACTAGGGAAAGAATTTTGTTGTTGTTGTTCTTTTTAAACCTAGAGATTCAGGAAAGATAGAACAAAGGCAAAATTAGAACAATTAAGACATTTCACAGGAAAACAGTTGATATTACTTTAGGCATAGAACATACAAGATAAAAAAGAAAAAAGAAACATAAACAACTGACCGCATCACATAGAATTGCACCAACAAATTGAAGCTATAGCAGGAAACTAGAAAACTAATATAATAGAAATAAGAAACCCAAACAAAAAAAATCAAAAAATTTTAAGACGATTGAAAACTAATATAATAGAAAATAAGAAACCCAAATTAAAATTTCTAAAATTTTAAGACGATTGAAAATTAAAGGAAGTAAATTTCAACAAACCCAAACAAAAAAAATCAAAAACCTCACATACTTGCTAAAACTGAGTTCGCTGCTGGGTAGAGTGGCTAGGCATCGGGAAACTGGGTGTTTAGGGTTTCGAGAAATTAAAGAACAGACTGAGAAATAAAATAAAACAACAGGTTGAGAGGATTTTCGGGTATATTGAGAAAGACTAAGAAAGAAAAGGAAATTGGGAAAGAAAAGGGAATCGGGGGAGAGAAATAGAGGAACTGAGAATGGCTGAGAAAGAAAAGGGAATCGGGAAAGAAGAGAAAATTGGGGGGGGGGAGAGAGAGAAATAAAACAGCGTCTTTTCAATCAAAACAAAAAATGAGTGGCGTTTATATCAAAACGACGCCGTTTTCTTTATAATAAATTGATTTTTTGTGGAGCTATTGCTTACTTTTTGCGACGTTTTTACCATAAACGCCACTAATATTTGACTTTTTTATAATTTTTATATTAAATTATTATCTCTTTCATTTCATAAATAAATATTTTTTAAAATTTTAAGTAATATTTAAAAGAATTAGATAAAATTTTAAATTTTAAATAATAAAAACTTTATAATTATTTTAAATAATAGTATTTTAATTGATTAAATATTTTTAAAATTCAAAATAATCAATCATATACCCAATATATGAAATGGTTTAGATTAAATATTTTTAAATATAAAAGCATTAATTGATTGTCTAAAATTTCATCATTTAACAAATTAATCTTAAGTAAACCTTAAATCCTAAATCATTTAATATATATAAAATTTATCTATTATCTCATAAATAATTTAAACGATAGTCATAATTTTAATATATTAAAATTAATATTATATCTTTTACAATTATATAAAAAATTATTTAATATATAAATTAAAAAACACTAATTAATCTAAACCCTAAATCATAAGCATAATCTATAAACCCTAAAAACCTAACACTTAACCCCTACCCCTAAGCCTTAAACCCCAACCCTTAAACCATAAATCATAATCCATAAACCCATAATCCATAAACCCATATTTCATTTTTATTTTTGTACTTCATTTTTATTTGTTATCAATGTTTTTATTTATTATCAATGTTTTTTTAAATCTAATATTTAAATATATCAAATGGTTTAGATTAAATATTTTTTAAAATAAAAGCATTAATTGGTTGTATAAAATTTCATATATCATTTAACAAATATCAAGTAAACCTTAAATCCTAAACCATTTAATATATATAAAGTTTATCTATTATCTCTTAAATAATTTAAACTATAATCATAATTTTAAGATATTAAAATTAAAATTATCTCTTTTACAATTACATAAGAAATTATTTAATATATAAATTAAAAAATACTAATTAATCTAAACCCTTAATCCCTAAACTCTAAACCCTAAAATCTTAAAATATAAATCATTAACCCTAAACTCATAACCCATAACCCATAACCCTTAAACCTTAAGCCCCAACCCTTAAACTATAATACATAAACCTTAAAATAGTAATTCATAAACCTTAAACCCTTAACCATATACCCTAAATTATAAACCCTAAACTATAATGATTAATTGATTCAATATTTTTAAATTAATATTATCTCTTTTACAATTATATAAGAAAATATTTATCATATAAATTAAAACACTAATTAACTAAACCCTAAACTCCTAACCCTTAACCCTAACTCATAAACCCTAAATCTTAAAATATAAACTCTTAATCCTAGACCCCTAACCCCAACCCTTAAACCATAATCCCTAAACCCAATAATCCATAAAACTTAAAATAATAACTCATAAACCTTAAACCCTTAACCATATGCCCTAAATCGTAAAACCCTAAACTATAATGATAATTAATTCAATATTTTAAAATTAATACTATCTCTTTTACAATTATATAAGAAAATATTTAACATATGATGTACATCAACATCCACGTGATGTTTTTTGGGGTTTAGAGTTTTAGAGGTTATATTTTAGTGTTTAGGGATTTAGTATTTTAGGTGTTATAGATTAGTATTTATGATTTTTTAAGGTTTAGGGTTTTAGGGGTTATATGACTTTTAGCGGCGTTTTATCGATATGGGTTATATGACTTTTAGCGGCGTTTTATCGAAAGCACCGCTAATGCTCTGGTTTTTAGCTGTGTTTTACCGAAAGCGCCGCTAATGCTTCGATTTTTAGCAGCGTTTTACCGAAAGCGCCGCAAGTGCTCCGGTTTTTAGCGGCGTTTTACCGAAAGCGCCGCTAGTGCTCCGGTTTTTAGAGGCGTTTTACCGAAAACGCCGCTAGTGTTCCGATTTTTAGCTGCGTTTTACCGAAAGCGCAACTATTGCTATGTTTTTAGCGGCGTTTTAATAAAAAACGCCGCTATTGCTCTGTTTTTAGCAGCGTTTTACCAAAAACGCCGCTAAAGCCCTATTTTCCTGTAGTGCGGGTTAGTTTTGATTTGGCAGTATACAAGTCGAAGGCTAAAAGTCTTCTAGTTTCTACACAAAGATTCGACTCAGTTAATTCCCTGTATAGTTCAAGATAGGCCTGTGGCAGGCTATAGCAAAGATGGCGTTGTGGAAATATGAGTCAAGGTGGAGATTTGTTGAGTATGACTCATATTTCAATCAAATTTGAGAAATATAAATATGTTCTTTTACAACATTAGAAAATGCACCCATTATAGATTATAACTCATAACACTTTTGAAGAATTTTTGTATTTACGCTTTGAAGGTTCTTTGTTTTTTGGATTTCGGAGTTTAGTTTTTATCTCCATCTTTGTACTCTTTGTTCTTTTGCCATTATAGTAAAATTATCTTTACCCGTGATTTTTTATCCTCTTTGGAGAGGGTTTTCTATGTTAAATTTGGGTGTTCAATTTCTCAATTTCTTTTACTATTTTTACTTGTTCATTGTTTAATCGGATCGATCCCTAACATTGTAGATTATATTTTTATGTTCACAAATTTTTAAAATTTTATAAAAATCATCAATGTTACAATCTTTTACATATATTATATGCAAGGATATATTTTTGATAATATGAATAACATTATAACTTTATGTATTGATAAAATATTATATTTGTTGATGTGAGTGGAGTTGTTTGGGAGAGTATTTTTCTTTTACATTTCAATTGATTTACACAAGTAGATGACTGTGAACTTATATAACTGTTTTGTGATAATATTTTTTGGGATGGTTAAATTAGACCTATTAATGGTTCAAGCCACTCGTTTTGGTTTAAATATTTGTTTAAAAAATAGGAGGTTTAGACAAAAATACGAGGTTTGAAATGATTTGGATAAATTTTAAGACCTGTTTTTTATATGAACCGAGTCTTGGGTAAGATTTTTTGGCCCGAATCCAGCCCGACCCGAATATATTATGTTATAAAAATATTATATTAATTATATATATTAAATCACTAACCCAATAATAATTAAATTTATTATCCAAACCTAAAAAAAAACTTACCCAATTCAAAATATAAAATTTTAAAATTTATATTTAATACAATAAAATATTTATTATATTTATTTGTGTTTTTAATATAATAAAATATTTATTATATTTATGGTAGTGTTTTTTAATATAAATATTTTTAGTGTATTAGAAAAATTTTATTTTAGCGTTTTTTAGTACATTTACTGTATTATATATTTTTTAAAAATTAAATAAAAACTAATCTAAAAAAAATCAAATATGAGTGGTTTCTTAAATTGGGCTAGGCTTGGATAAAAAAGTAAGTCATTTTTTGCGTCGGACCCAAGCTTAAAAAATTGGTTTAAATACCTTGCGGGGGTCTGTCCCAAACTTGGCTTGGCTTGGCCCATAAACATATCTAGGTTGAACTTAAGTTATATATTTTTATTAGAGCTAAAATGTAAGTTCACTTATATCTTTATAATTTTTTAAATAATTAAATTAAAATTTTATGATTTTTAAGGTGTTAAAGTTTGATTTTTCTAGCTTTTTTACACTAATAATGCAGAAAAAAATTAATTACTAAAATAGGCACACTACAAATTGTTTACAAAAATAGGCTAAATGAACAGTGCACAGCCGGTGCCACTGACGTGTCAGGCAACACCATCAAATTCCACCCAATCATTACAAGTTATATTAAAAAAAACAACTTTTTTGTACTGCCACTGTGTCAAGCGGCATCAATATGCATTTTTTAAAAGTACTTGCAAGAAATATGAGTATTTCGAGTTAAAAAAGAAAATATATATTTTTAATGGTGCCACCAATGTGTCAGACGACACCAAAAGTTAAATTTTTTTGTTGATTTTTGTAAAAAAATATCTGAAAAGGAAAAAAAGCAGAAAAAAAACAGGTTTACTAAACTTTGCATGGTGTTGTCGCCGACGACAATAGTGGATTTGTCGATGATTTTCAATTCCAAAACCATGTTTTGGATTATTTGGTGGGCAATGGTGGGGGATACGCTAATTCAACTTTGCATTGCCGAACTTTCTCGGTTCTTAAATTGCGTTTTACCGGTGAAGATGAGAATGAAATTTTTTTTTTTTGAGCTTTGTTGTTATTGTTATTTTTTTTTAAGGAAGGTAGGGTGACTGTGGTACATGAAATATAATTTTCTACTTGAAAAATAGTTATATATAAGAAATCTATAAAAGACTATAATGACAATGATAAGCTTTATTTGAAGGGTTAAATATAAAATTAGTATCTAAACTTGTCCGCTTCTCTCAGATTGGTACTTATGGTTTTTTTTTTATTCCAGATTGGTACTTGAACTTTTTTTCCGTCTACTATATTGGTACCTAACACTAACGTCGCTCATTTTTTGCTAACATGGCAGTGTTGCCAATCGTGGTTGCCACATGGCATCCTATTATCCTTATATTTTCTTTTTTTTCCCTCCTATTCCCTTTTTAATTTCTTTTTTATTTTTTTCTTTTTCTGCGCCTTCTTCTATGTTTCTTCGTTTTCTTCTTTATTTCTTTTATTAAAAACCCATTTCATTACTTTATTTCCCCTTAATCTCAATCATACAAAAACTCAACACAACAAGCAAATAATACAAGACCCTAAAATTTTCTTCTCATTTCTTCTCATTGTTGGCTTTTTCAATCCTTTAAATCTTACTCCATTTAATCTATTCAAAAACCCAAGCTACTTCATCTGCAGCAACTAAATTTTGAATGATCAGATCCAATGGTTGAGGTAAGATCTTGAGATTCAAAGCCAAAATTGAGATCAACTCGAGTGCGAGCTTAGTCAATTTGTCAAACCCATTTCTTTTTTTACTTCTTCTTGCGTTGTAACACTCCTAATCCATCTCCGTCGCCAGATTAGGGTCACAGAGTGTCACGATATAAATCAGAGCAATTATAAAAAAATAATACTAACATTAAAAAAACTAAAATTAACAGTAGTGAAATATCCTTATGGACCTTAAATCAAGCCTATGGGGACCTAAAAATAGTTTGGGAACGATTAGGGTTCGATTTGATACAAAACAATAAAAGTTGGAAATTTTGGAAAATGAGGGGGTCACACGGTTGTGTGGAGAATCTGCAACAAATACAAGACCTCAGCCATAGGAGGACATCTAGGGCTAGCACCCGAAAATGTATAATCCCCAATGACGTGTCATTTGTATCCTAAGTATTCATAAGGCTCAAATGAGACATCTTTCCATATCATTCCATATTTCTCAACATTTCACACCCATTATCGTAATTTACATAAACTTACTCTATTGTCTAAATAACAAATTAACAATTTATATACAAGGAAATCATACAAAACACAACATAAATAAATTTTCTATCAAATTACAAAATTAGTTGGTTTACCATCAAACGAACTTACCTCGACTACACAATTGCACAAAAAGGTAGCGACGACTTATATGAAACTTTATTTTTTCACGATTCAAGTCCGGTTGTTGCGTATCTTGGTCTAAATAATAATTTTATTCAATTAAATCATTCAAAATCAACTTAATATAACCAATTTGAACTCAAAATCCTTTTTAAGGTGATTTTACAAAGTTACCCTCAACATTTAAACATTGGTACAATTAAGTCCTTAACTCGAAATTCACAATTTAACCACAATCCATGCAAAACCAAACCGCCAATTTTTCTATGTTTTCATTTCAACCCAAATCTTCCATCATTTCACATTATTCACATTGCATTTTACTATACTCTCAAATAGGTCCTTAAACTCAAAATCATCAAAAATAATTTAATAAAATACTTAACCTTAAAACTCAAAGATTTAACAACTAAGTTCATAAATATATTTATTTCAGTCATGGTAAGTCCTTAAAATTCTAATTATTTCACAAATCAATTCCCGAGTTAGCTAGATTGAACTAAACAAACACAAAATTATAAAAATCAATAGAAACAAACTTCAAAAACTCACCCAATCAAAGAAAAGAACTTGGTCGAACCTCCCTTGCTCCAACAATGGAGTTTCACGGCTGGTGAAAGAAGAATTAAAAGATAATTTATTCTTTTCCTTCTTTTTCCCAATCACCTAATACTTATCCTTTTTTTCATCTTATTATTATATTAAACTTTATCATGAAATGTCAAAAGTTGGTAAACCACCGTTCACTATCCTATGACATGGTATGTTTTTTAAGTCCTAACTATTTCCCTTTTTATGGCTATTTGGTATATTTCACTAATAGAATTTAACTTTTATAACTTTTACGATTTAATCTTTTTTTGCTTAATTAATGGTTCAAACATTTAAATTTCCTAACTAAATTTTAATATGACTTTACTAAACGTTCATAAATATTAAATTAATAATATTTACTGACTCCCTTTCGGAATTGTGGTCCCAAAACCATCGCTTTCGACACTACTAAAATCAGACTATTACATGCGTAAATAATTAGTTTTTGGATCTGGGTTTTGGGTGAAAGCAAAGGAGAAACAATGAAAATGGGAAGAGAAATGGTGGATTAGAGAAATGGGCTTAAGAAAATATCGGTGCTATAGTGAAAGATTTGGGATTTAAATTGAATGCTATTCTCCATTGTTCTTTAAAATGGATTGGTAAAACAAAAAATAAAATGGAACTTATAACTTAATATTTTATATTGATTTTTTATTTTATTTTTATTTTAGATGAAAGGAGGGTCGATTGTTTGGTTTCAATCACAATCTTTTTGGGGTCCTTTCTTTTTGTTGCTACACCTGCAAATTATACTAATGCAAGATTTGGTTTCACAATCATCACAGAGAGCTTTCTCCACCGCAACCTCTAATGAATACCTTAATGCAATTAATGGACTTTATCAATGCAAAAGGGACCTATCGACAAGCCAGTGTTACAGTTGTGTGAGCAAGATCCTAAAAGTAAGTGAAAGTTTGTGGGAAAGCAGTAGCAGCCATAGTCCTTTTGAGTGGATGTTACTTAAGGTATAAGATAGCTGGGTTTTAATAGGTTCCAAAAATAGAGTTTTTGTACAATGTTTATGGGTCGTCATTAAGTGGAAGAATGGAGTTTGAGAACAGAAGAGAGACTAGTTTCAACATGGCAGAATAAGGGGTGAAAAATGGTAACAACTTGGTTCTTAAAAAGCCAAGAAAAAAAAACCCAAGAATTTGGCGCCGTTCTTCGTTGCAGACAAAAACAAAAAGAAAGATATATGAACATTTTGAGGGGGGCTGACAAAAGAAAGAATGTAGACGCATAACAAGAAAAAAAAAAGAAGAAAAGAAAGGAAAAAAAGGAAGAGAAGGGGAAATAAAAAAGAAAATAGAAGTATAATAGGATGCCACGTGGCAATGCGCAATTGGGCCAGCGCTACTATGTCGGTAAAAAATTAACGGTGTTAGTGTCAGTTACCAGTATAGTGGATAAAAAAAGTTTAGATACTAATTTGGGAAAAAACCCATAAATACCAATTTAGGAGAAGTGAATAAGTTCGAGTACCAATTTTACATTTAACCTTTATTAAAAAGAAAATTAATTGTAAAAAGATTTTTTAAAAGAGCTCAAGAAAAGAGAGAATTAATAGTCACAACTAATGTGGTGAAGCCAAATTTTTAAAAAAATAAAGTTTTAATTTTAAAATAATTTTGCCTTACCAAAAGAAAAAAAAATTTGCTACAGTTATCAACTCTTTAAATAAAAATAAATAAATTGAAGACAAGCTTCATGAGAAATGTAAAATAATTAATTCTTTCTCTCCCCTTTAATTGTGTTGCAAGACATCTCTTAAAATGTAAAATTAATTATGATAAGCTTCATGAAAAAGAAAATTAATTATAGGAAACATAAAATAATTAATTCTTTCTTTCTCTTTTAATTGTGCTACAGGGCAACCTATAGAGCGTAAAATTAATTATGATAAGCTTCATGGGAAAGGAAAATTTAAAAAAAAAAGCTTTAAAATATTTTTAAAAAATTTATCAGACAAAAAAAGGTAAAAAAAAAAATTACTCCAGTTGTCATATCTTTTAAATAAATTTTTTTAATTGCACCACTTTAATGGTAACTGCTAGCTCTCTCTTTTCTTGAGCTCTTTAAGAAAAACTACCTACAATTAATTTTCTTTCCCATAAAACTTAATATTGTTATTATAGCCTTTTATAGCTTTCTTTCCATATCACTATTTTTCAAATAGAAAATTATATTTCTTATACCACTGTCACCCTCCCTTCTTTAAACAAAAACACGAAGCCCCCCCAAAAATATTTCATTCTCATCTTCGCTGATAAAACATAGTTTGGGAATTGAGAAACAAACTCCGACGATACAAAGTCAAATTAGCGTACCCCCACAGCCGTTGGTCAAATAATCCAAAATATGGTTTTGGAACTGAAAATCATCGACAAATTCACTATTGTTGTTGGCGGTATAACCATACAAAAATTTAGTAGAACAATTAATTTTCTGCCTTTTTTATTTCTTTTTTAGATAATTTTTTACAAAAAAAAATACTTTTGGTGCCGCCTGACACGTCGACAGCACCATTAAAAAATATTTTTTTCCTTTTTTAAACCCAAAATACTCATATCTTGTGCAGGTATTTTTAAAAAATATATACTGATACCACCTGATATAGTGACTACACTAAAAAAAAATTATTATTACTATATAACTTGTAATAATGACTATGCAATGTTTATTTTGCTTATTTTCGTAAATAATTTGTAGTATGTCTATTTTGATAATTAATTTTTCATATTATTGAAGTAAAAAAATTAATTTTTCTATATTATAAATTTACAAATTTTAAAAGCTACCTTCAAATTTAACCTTATTTTTAATATAAATTTAATTTTTGAAAAATTATTTTGATAAAATATTAATTTGTCTGTTATTGTGGTACTTGTAATTGATACAGTTAACACATGCGGCAACATGAAGCACCAGATTCGAACATTCTGATACTAAAAATGTACCATAGCTGCATGCACTAATATTTTGATTATTACATTGAAAATTCAATTTACTATTTACGATATTGTCCATGAAAAATAATGTCAATAGAGGTAGATATTTGGGTCCCAATCATTTTCATAACTTCTATTAAAATTCGACTTCAAACTAATCCATTGGTTTATTTTATTATTTAGAAAATACAAAATATTAAAATATATAAATACTAATATTTATATCTTTATCAAAATTAAATAAAAAAGTTATATAAACAAAATTTTAAAATTTTACAAAATTATTATAAAAAAAAAGCGATTTTGTCAAAGAATGTGATGAAGATTAATTTGCATATTATTAAAATGTAATGATATTTGCAGATTGCAACCTGCTTGTGTTGTTTTTGCTTTAAATAATTTAGTTTAATTTGTGAAAAGAGAAGGAAAAATGTGGGAAGACCATATGAACTGGAATGCCCCAATCCAACCAAAACAAAACTAAAAGACCCCAAGCCCCAAAACAACCTTTCCAGTAGTAACAAATGAGTTGCAGCCAAGGTTATCAATTCTGTTTCGGTACCGTTGGAATAACAAATTTTAGATTCCATTTTGATGTAACTTTCATCGGTACTAACCGTATTATTCCAATATTTCATTTTTTTTTTGTAACTTACAACAGTACTAACTGTATTAGTATGTACCATTTGATTTCGATTATATTGGTCTCTATGAAAAGGTTTTAAAATTTTTAAAAATTAAATATTTTTCTTATATATTAAATGATGAATTGTCATATACTTATATTCATATGGTTTTAGTGTTTTAATTAATGGAATAATTCTTTTTTATTTGTTTATATTTTAAATCATTTAATGATGAATTGTATTTATAAAATTTATTAAGAATTATTTTTATATAATTATGAGTATTTGATTTAATTCAAATGATTCATAAAATCATATTTAAATAAAGAAAATAGTTTCTAGATGACAAGATAGATTGCGGTAATGTATTGCTTCAAGGTAAGGAAGATGATCACCTTGGAATTGGATTGGGAGGTTGAGATACATCATGTGCCGAGTAGTTTACGTTAAAAATGTTTATGGGTTGAATTAAGTTAGATTCATGTAAGGTATTTAGATTAAATTTTTAAGTTTAGGTTTGATTTGGCTGGAAAAGTAGATTTATTTTTTTGTTTAAGTTCGGCCTAATTTAATAAAAGTAAACTGGGACCTAATCTAGCTCATCCATATTTGATTTTTCTAGATTAATTTTTATTTAAAAATATATAATACATTAAATGCACTAAAAAAACGTTAAAATAAAAAATTTCTAACACATTAAAAATATATTGAAAAGTATTTATATTAAAAAAATACCATCATAAATATAATAAATGTTTTATTATATTAAAAAACACAAATAAATATAATAAATATTTTATTGTATTAAATATAAATTTTAAAAATTTATATTTTGGATTGGGTTATTTAGTTGGAAAAGCTTTTTTTGTAGATTGCGAGTATGAGTTTAATTGTTATTGGGTTAATGATTTAATATAAATATTTTTTTTATTTTTTATTACATAATATATTCGAGCTAGAGTAAAATGGACTCAGACAAAAAATCTTGGGTGTTTCTTATTTGGCACAACCGTAAGATAAAATACTTAAAATTGTACATAATAATTTAAAGGCAATACGCGTAGAATAGTACTAATTTAAATTTAATTTTATCTCTTTTTATTTAAAAAAAAGTAATTTGAAATTTAATATCATGGACCTATAAAATTAAATTTTCATAATTCAAGATTGTAAACTCTTTGATGTATGATGTATGAATAATTTTGGCAATATGCATAGTGAATTTTCTCAATATTAGCCCTCCATAATCTTAAACACTTTTCTTTGATAATCCAAATTGAGAATAAATAAAATTGATTTAGTTTGCCTAAAGAATATAAACGGAAGAATTATTAAAAAATTGATTAAGCTATTCAAGTTTTTTTTCAAGAATAAATTACATTAATAGTTACTTAATTTTGAGGTAATTGACAAAACCACCACTCAAGTTTCAATTCAATTATTCAACTTTTGAAAAATACAAATAATCACCACTAATCATTTTTCGTTAGATATAACAATTCAAAAATATTCATAACACTAAAAAATATTCAAAGATAATAATGATTCAAAAACTTAAAAAATTTTGCTCGAAAAATATAAAAAAAATCTGAACATTTAAAAAAAATTCTTCAAAAAACCCTTTAAATATTTAAAAAAAATCAAAACTTCTCATAAAAAATTTTAGAAAAAGATTATATAGAATTTGAAAAAAGTATAAATACGGAAAAATATATTAAAATTTTATATTTTAAATATGAATAAATAATAAAAGTATAAAAACTAAAAAAAACAAAAACAAAAATTTTATAATTTGGTTCATTCTTCTACGCTGGGATTTGTGAGCCTATAGTGCTTGAAATTACGCAGATTTTGGTTGCATTTAGATCTCACATCATATGTTTCGCTTTCAAGTCAATTTTGTTATGTTCACACCTATATATTTTTTAATTTTTATTCTTGTTTTGAATTTTAAGGGTTTTTTTTTCATATTTTTAAGGAAAAATATTTTTTTATTATAAAATAAAGAGAGAGAATAAAGAATAAAGAAAATATAAAAGGAATAAAGAATGTACTTTAATAATCAAATGGATGATTTACAATGCTTCATCTGAGCCTCTATTTATAGGCATAATAAGTATAAAAGAGGTAGAGATCTAATTGTAATAACTATTAGAATTTAAAGTATATCAAAACTTTATCTTTATCATGATAGACATCCACTTAATAAGATATTCATAACACTCTCCATTGGATGTCCATTGGTAGATAATGTGCCTCATTAAACCTTTATTAGGAAAAGCTCTGTGGGATAAAAAAACCTAATGAAGAAAAAAGACTATACAATCTTCTATTACAAGCTGTCTCGTTAAAAACTTTTTCTAGGAAAACCCAATGGGACAAAACTTTGGTTAAAGGAAAAGAGTACAACTTGCTTTTAGACTCCCCCTGATAGCAACATTACACTACATCTTTGAGTCGACGCATTTCAATCTTGTGTAGTAGTCTTTCAAATGTTGAAGTTCGCAATGCCTTAGTAAAAAGATCTACTAAGTTATCACTAGAACGAATTTGTTGAACATTTATATCACATTTTTTCTCAAGATCATGGGTGAAGAATAATTTTGGTGAAATATGTTTCGTTCTATCACCTTTCTTGTAACCACCCTTCAATTGAGCTATACATGTTGCATAATCTTCATATAAGATAGTTGACATCTTTTCCTGTAAAGGCAAATTACATATATGCTGGATATGTTGGGTTAATAACCTTAGCCAAACACACTCTCGACTTGCCTCATGCATTGAAATTATTTCAGCATGATTGGAAGAAGCGGCAAGTAATATTTGCTTTGTTGAATGCCATGATATGACAGTAACCCCACATGTAAATAAATATGCTATTTAAGATCGACCTTTATGTGGATTTGATAAGTATCCAGCATCAGCATAGCCGACTAATAGGGATTTTGAATCATTTGAAAAAAAATAACCTCATATCAATGGTCCCTCTGAGATATCTAAATACATGTTTAATTCCAATGCCTACGTGTTGGAGAATAACTAAATCTTACTAACAAGTTTACAACGAAAGTTATATCAGGTCTTGTGTTGTTTGCAAGATACATTAATGCCCCTATGACACTTAGTTATGGTACTTCAGGACCAAGAAACTCTTCATCATTCTCGCAAGGACGAAATTGATCTTTATTGACATCTAACGATCGTATAACCATCGGAGTACTTAATGGGTGTGATTTATCCATGTAAAATTTCTTTAATATCTTTTTCATATAAGTTGATTAATGAACATGAATTTCATCTTTTAAATGCTTGATTTGTAAACCAATATAAAACTTTGTTTTTCTAATATCTTTCATCTCAAATTCTTCATTTAAACAATTTATTGTATTTTGAAACTCTTCAAGAATTCTTTTAATATTTAGATTATCAACAAAAACAACAATTATCACAAAATCTTATCCAAACCTTTTTATAAAGACACATGGACAAATTGGATCATTTTTGTAACATTCTTTTAACAAATATTCACTAAGACAATTGTACCACATACGTCCAGATTGTTTTAATCCATATAAACTTTTCTTTAATCTGATCAAGCAATTTTCTCGAGAAACTTTATATCATTCTGAGATTTTAAATCCTTCAAGGATTTTCATATAAATTTTACTATCAAGTGTACCATATAAATAGACTGTACCAGCATCCATTAGATGCATGTCAAGTTTTTCACGTACTGTCACACTAATAAGATATCTAAACATGATTGCATCCACCATAGAAGAATATTTCTCTTCATAATCAATGTCGGACCTTTGCTAAAATCATTGTGCTACAAGTCGTGCTTTATATCTTACGAATTCATTTTTTTTCATTTCATTTTTGCACAAATACCCATTTATATTCTACCGGTTTTACACATTTAGTTGTTTGGACTACAGGTCTAAAAACTTCACGTTTAGAAAGTGAATTCAATTCTGCTTAAATTGTATCTTTCCATTTTGGCTTATCTTTTCTATTTTTACATTGCCGAATAGATTTAGGCTCAGGATCCTCATTTTCCTTTATTATTTCAGTAGTAACATTATAAGCAAAATTATTGTCAACAACTATATTTTTTTCGGTTCCATCTTTTTCTCGTATTGACATAACTTATCGAGATCTTTTTATTTTCATCATTTTCATTTTCACTTTTAGGTATCTAAATCTCTTCTTGAGTTTTATAATTAGTTATGTCATGGGTCTCTTCAGGAACCCCCTCTTCTACTATATGATCATCTTAAATGTTTGCTCCTTTTCTTTTACGAGGATTTTTATCTTTAGAACCAACCGGTCTTTCATGCTTTAACCATGGATTACTTTCTTTTGCACTAACAGTTTTTCCTATTAGGACATCAATTCGTATTGGAGTATTTTTAGCTGTTATGTGAGATTTAATGAATTTGACAGGTGATTTGTAAAATTAATTATTTGTTGAACTTTTGGTTCACATTACTTTGTACAAGGATCTTAGATATTGATAATTCATTTCAAGTACTTTATTAATCTAACTTTTTATCATCTCCCTCTAATGTTAGGAAAACTGACAACTCATGTCATAACTAAATATTGTATTAATAGCTCAAAAATATTATAAGGAGACTCATATAAATATATATTCCCCATGCCTTATTATGACCCATCTTTGCGCATTGTGTTAGAGTAGTTGGAACATATACCATACATCCAAAAATTGTAAGATGTGAAATATTTGGCTCTTGACCAAAAATCAATTGTAATGGGGAGTATGTATAATTTATTAGCTGGATGCCTACAACATGTAAATCTCATGCTGAAATAGGAAGTTTTGTTTTCATAAGTAATGGTTTAGCTATTAGTTGGAGCCTTGGAGGGGTTTGATAAACGATTTAGCTAAACCGTTTTGTGTGTGAACATGAGTTACAGGATGTTCAAATTTTATTCCAATTGACATGCAATAATCATTGAAAGTTTGTGACATAAACTCACCAGCATTAGCAAGATGAATTGTTTTAATTGCATAATCTGAAATTAATCATTTAAACAAGTAATCTCGCAAACGACAAGTTGTGAGTTGATAACGCATGTGATTATTTTGTAGATTCATCTACTAAAATCATATAATATCAAAACCATCCACATGGTGGATGAATGAGCCCTATTTATTTTAGAAATACAAGACATTAAATTTCAACTTTAGCTAATGAGTTTCTAAGAATTAACTTTTATTGAGAACAAATAACAAATGAGAATTTTTTAAATTAAAGAATCTTCTCGTTCTTTAATGAATGTCCATATAAATTCTCAATTAATTTTCGCTTCGTATATGATCTAGGATGGTTTAACTGGTCATGCAAAATAGTAAATGTATTTATATTAGTAAACTGCTGGTTTACTTTATCATGTTTTTCAATTGTACTGATAATGTAAATATAAATTTTGACAATTGATAATTGTATTGTCATTCTTTTTATTTTGTATCCACATATAAATACTATCGTGACATTTACTACTGAAAATGTCTAAATCAATATGAAGTCTATAATGCTACTAAGTCAATAAATAAATATAATTTTCAAATAATTATATGTAATATTCGCTTCAGGAAATATGTCAAAATCTTCAAATATAAGGCATTTGGTCTAGTGGTATGATTCTCGCTTAGAGTGAGAGAGGTCCCAAGTTCAATTTAAAATATAAATAACCCAATCCTCCTTTGATTCATATGAAATATAATGTTTTCTTCATTCACAATCTCAATATGAGATCCATTATGAATATCTTTTAAAACTAATTCATTAACCATTACAAACTCTGTACTTTTTAGATATTGATATATTAGCTCTTCTGGAGTTTTCAACTAATTTTGTACTATCAAATATTGGAATATATTTGTTTATTCCTGTACCAAATAAGATAAATATTTTCTATCTGTAATGGTAAAATTCATTACTACATTTTCATATCCTTCCTTAAAGAATATTAACAGAGATAAAATATTTGGGCATACATCGCATATGTGACCAATAATCTTTCATATCACATTGATAACATAACTTATCTTTACCCTTTAAAAAGTTATCTTGAGAACTCTCATTGTTATCTTATTTATTACTATGTTCCCACTTTTAGTGGTCCATGAATATATCTTTTATTTTCTTTATGTTTATACTCGCTTCAGGGAATGTAACAAATCTAGTAGGACGGACTTATAGACATCCCAATATATTCTTTATTCCATAATCACCATCGCAAACATACATGAGATTTCAAATCAAAATCTATCTATTCATGTTGTCATGATTAGTCTTCAATTATAATAAACATGATATAATAAATAAAACAAAGTAAAATATACCTGAAGTTTTTTAACGTCATCGTCATCACCTTGACTATTATCATGAGCACTATTATAAATAGTAAAATAACTTTGTTTTCGTAATAACATTTATAATCTAATAGTAAAAATCATTTAATAAATAATCAAAATTTTCATGTACGATACTTGAAAATCATCCGATACACATTGTACCAAATTTCAATACCACATTTATGTTATAAAATCTTATCTTTCTCTAATAAAATATTTATAAGTTCAATTTAAAATATATTATACAATCATTCAACATTAGCAAGTTAATAAGACTCAATAGATCCTATCAAATTTTCCTTTAATCAACAATGGTAGGTTAATAACACTTTCCACCATAATTAAAATTTCAAAAATATTTAATAACAAGAATTTAATAATCAAAACATCTAAATATTATGCATAATATAACTTAATTAAAAAAAATTCAAAAAAATGATTTACCAAAAAAAAAAGAAGAGAAAACATACAATATTAATAGCAAACATATCTAATCAACGATTATGTAACGTCCCCTAACCCTATACCGTCGCCGGAACAGGGATACGAGACATTACCAGTCAGTACAGTCCAATTTCAATCATTAATTAAAATAAATATTCACACTCATCCTAGTTTTAAGATGTCGTCCCTTTAATGGGCCCTCGCGGTCCAATATGGACAGTAAATTCAATTTGGAACTAATTTAGAATCAATACGAATTTTTTTTTATATTTCAAAATTTATACTATATACCGTTGCCAACCATAATTTACTTATTTCATCAATACTTTTACAACTTAAATGACTCTCATTAAACATCCTAGGTACATGCCATTATCAATACTCAACATACTTTACCTCATTGAATTTGGGATCGGCCTGGAATGCTGATTCAACAGTCTAGCCTTAACTTAACCTACGCACGGAAACAAACCGTACGCTGAGTATACACTCAGTGGTATTTCTATAATCTGAACACTTAAACAATTATAAAACATATTAATTTATATATATTGAACTATTCAAACTCAATGAGAATTCAAACATTCACTTTCCAACCAATGTTTTGGTCTACTTTAAATTTCAAATCATTTATTATTTTTCAATAGCAATTAATCAATCAGTAATGTTCATTAACACTCAGAATAATTATTTATTCAGTAACAGTCAGTTATTCAGTAACAATCAATTATTCAATAATAACCAGTTATTCAGTATCGATCAATTGATCGGTTATCCAGTAACAATCAATTATTCAGTAAAATCAGATATTCAGTAACTATTAAGTTATTCAGTAGCAGTCATTCATTCAGTGACAATCAGTTATTCAGTAATATTCAGTAACAGTCTATATCCAGTAACAGTCAATTATCCGGTAACAGTTAATTATTCAGTAATAATCAGTTATTTTATACCTTTATTTACCCCTATTAACATGACCCGAGCTCAGACGGATACACGGATCCAACCAACACACTAGTACGACACATAGTGCCTCATCGGTCGAAGCGGAAACATGAACAGTAACAGTAATAGTAGCAGTACGGTACACAAAGTACCTCATTGGAACAAATTCGGAATAGTAATAGTAATAGTAACAGTATTCAACACACAAAGTGCCGAATCAGTAGCGATAACAGTAACAATATTCGACACACACAGTGCCGAATCGGTAACAGTAGCAGTAAAAATATTCGACACACAAAGTGCCGAATCGGTAACAGTAGCAGTAGCGGTAACAATAACTAGCACATAAGTGCCTAAAATACGGCACATAAAGTGCCCGATCGGTAAAGTCGATAAATCCCGTACTCTTCCAATCCTATGGCATGCCAATTATATCCGACTAGCCCGACAAGTTAATAGGAAATTTAATTCTTATTCCAATTTTACTTAATATTCATATTTACCCCTATTAACAAGACTTGGACTTTGGCGGATATACGGATTCCAACCAAATACACCAGTATGACACTCAGTGCCTGAACACTTCCAAATCCTATGGCATGCCAACTATATCTGACTCAGTCCGACTAGTTAATAGGGTATTCAAATAATTTTTCTATTTCAAATCCGTTTTCAATTCAATCACAATTTCTCATATTTCAATATCCAACCAATACACATTTCAATTAATCATAATTCCATTCCATTCAATTCAATTCAATTCAATTCAAATTGACTCTTCAATTTCAATCAATATTCATTTTATTTCAAATAATTTAATCAATGCACCTACCATACATAATAAATAATAAATTTAATAATTAAATATTAAGTTCGGGTTATAAAAATACAAACCGTAATTTCCGAGCTAACTCCCGTTGACTTTGTCTTGTCCTTTCTTAGCCGAGATTTTTGGTACCACATTGACTACGAAATTAATACAATTCATAATCATTAATACATTAATAATTTATATCTTGAGTTACAGAATTATAAATTAAGATCCGTTAATTTTTCCTGAAACTAGACTCACAAATCTTCTTACCATAAAATTTTCAGAATTTTTGGTTTAGCCATTAAGTAAAGTTTATTCTTTAAATTCACTCCTATTCTGCTGTCTGACAGTTTCGACCCTTCTTCACTAAAAATTAATTATCTCACAGTACATAACTTGGATAATATTCCCGTTGATTTCTCCTAAAAATAGACTCATTAGGGATTCTAAACATATAAATTTAACCCTCTAATTATTTTTATGCAATTTTTGGTGATTTTCCAAAGTCAGAACAGGGGAACCCGAATTCATTCTGACCTTGTCTCACAAAATTTCATTATATCTCATAATTTACAATTCAATTGCTTAAACCGTTTCTTTTATAAGAAACTAGACTCAATAATATTTAATTTCATATTTTATTCATCCTATAATTAAATTTCTACAATTTTTGGTGATTTTTCAAACTTAGACTACTGCTGCTGTCCAAAATAGTCTTAGTGCAAAATGTTGATTTTCTACTTTTAATTTCAATTTAATCCTAACTAAATTCACTTACTTTTCTATCTTAATTCATACTTTATTTCTACTCAATTTTTAACCAAACTTAGACATAATTATCTATTTTTCATCATAAAACCATAATTTCAAAATTCTTTCAATTTAGTCCTTAAAGCATAAAACTTATGAATCACTTTACAATTCAATCCTTATTTCATTTCTAACTTGAATTTCTATCAATTTAGCCCGTAATTCATCATTTTACTCAACATGAACAATATTTATAAATCTAATAACTTTCAAAATATCAACTTAATTTCATCAAAACTTTGTTCTAAAGCTTTTAAAACATCAAAATTAAGTAAAAAGGGCTAAATTAACATACCTATTAAAGTTTAAAGCTTCAAAACCTTGATTTTCCCTTTTCTCCCTTTCTTTCTTTCTTTCCTTTCTTTCTCCCCTGTTCTTTTCTGTTTCGTTTGCTTTGTTTTCCTTTTTCATTTCTTTTATTTCATTTATTTCTTTATTTCATTTCTTTATTTTATTATTAAACTATTATAATATTTATTATTTATACATGTGTATATTTATTAATACACATGTATTAATTTATCACCTTACACTTATCATAACTTTTAATTAATTAATTAATTAATATAAAATAATATTAATATAATATACTTTAATTATTATTATTTTTCTTATATAATAAGTAAATACACATGTATAATACATGTGTACCATTTATATTTGTACACATTTAACTTATTTTAACCATACATTTGTCACCCCTTTTTGGCTTATTTCCTATTTAGTCCCTTCACTTTTCTTTATTCTATAATTAAACTTTCACACTTAATTCAATTTAATCCTTTCCACTAATTACTCTTAATTAAGCTAAATTTACTTAATTAAAGTCTAATTAACCACTCAATTGACTTCGTAAATATTTTTAATAAATATTTACGAATCTATTTTTTTAGAAATGGAGACCCGAAAATTTACTTTCCCGATAACCGTAAAATTTGGGTCATTACAGATTATGTCTTTTACATAAAAAAATTTAACCAAATCTATACTTTACGCATGCTTGTACAATAAATCAAAGATCGAGAATAAGAACCATAATTCATTCTGAGATTGAATCTTTCAACGTCTCGAAGATGAAGTTGTAAGGATGAAAGTTTAAGGTGAAAAAGAATTTGATCTGTGGGATAACTTTGAAAGATTTTGAACAAAATAGAGAATCATCGTGCTAATAACGTGGTATAAAATAAAGAGATAGAGAGAATAAAGAATAAAGAAAATATAAAAGCAATAGAGAATGTACTTTATTAATCAAAGGGATGATTTACAATACTTTATCATAGTCTCTATTTATAGGCATAAGAAGTATAAAAGAAGTAGAGATCTAATTGTAATAACTATTAGAATTTAAAGTATATCAACTTTATCTTTATCATGATGGACATCCACTTAATAAGATATTCATAACATTTTAAAGATAATTTTATTAATTTATTCAATTAATGGAATCTACAATTCAGAGAAAAAAATAGCAAACATTTGTCGTAAATGGTGAAGGACAAACTCCACCAACACAACAAAGGCTTTAGCTTCAGCATCAATAGAACATTATGACATGTTGACAATTGGCTTTGTCACAACTCAAGTACGACGTATCTGGAGTGATTGCAAGCACTTAATACGATAAGAAAATCAACTTCGGATGGTCCAAAGCGGTGAGCAGAAATCGACAAAAGAATCGAGCATTCACCAAACTAGAAAGGACGAAAACAAAATAATCCCTAAAATCACTTGTAAAATTAAGATTACATGCATAAGCAAGACTAAAGAACGTGCTACAAGAGCAAACAAAAACATCTAAAACTGGGGACTTATTAAACAATAGAAAAACAAAAAAAAACATATAAAACTTAAGACAACATGGGTCCAAATCGACACCTGAAATCATCTATTATTTTAAAATACTCTCAAAATAGAAACAAATTAAAAAGTTGATAAAGAGCTACCCACTTTTCAAGAAAAACTATAAAGAGCTACTCACTTTTCAAGAAAAACTATCACTGTCATCGATCCATCACAACTTATGAAGACATCAAAAATACCCAGAAAATAGGTCTGCAACTGAAAAGAAAGAATACATATGTAGTGAATGAGAAGAAGAAGAAAGAAAGAAAGAAAGAAAGGTTTGATGAGATATGAAAAAGGCAGGCGATAGCCAGCTCGAAGGTTAGCACCACCACTAAAAAAACGAAAAATAAAAAATAAACGGCTTGGAGAAAAAAATTTCTTTAGGGTCTTCGATAAAAAAGAGATTAGGTTTTTTTGATAACCCGGAAATTTTTTTTACCTTCAATAGTTAATCTTGTGTTTAGGAAAAAAAATAATTTTATTTTGTTGAATTTGTATGTATTTTTTATTTTAGTATTTTTAAATATATATATTTAAATTTTTAAGATAATCTTCTTACCTAATTATTAGCACATTTTTGTTTCACTAACCTAACTATGAACACTTTTCATTGGGTCAATATTGGTTAGATATCTAACTTAATACTGAATTGGACTCTTATTTGATAGCATTGAATTAAAAGACAAAAATGTGTAGCTTTAAAAATTTCTAATTGAAGAAGGTACAATTGGTTGGGCCTTCAACCTTGAAATTCTTTAGTTGAAAATCTGAAATTTGATTGCCAGCTTTGGGGGTAATTTCAAAAGAGAAAGGAAGGATAAAAGAAAAGTCAAGTCACCTCAATATTCCAATTCTAATGAAAATCCCAGTTTGATACATTGCAAAAATAGAATTTCTTTTTCTTTTTAGGTTTGATTTGTCTATTACTCAGAAGTAGGATTAACCTAAAAGACAAAATTAAGGGAGAATATGATTTTATATATTAAAAAGGATGCAGTTTTCTTTTTCCCAAACAGATTTAAGTAAAATATTTTGTTTAAGTTTAAATCTCAATGTGATAACAATTGTTAACTTTAGGGTTAACTTAGATAAAAAAATTCATGCTCTAATGTGGAAATAATTACTCAATTAGCAAAGGCGGAAGCCCTAGATATTAGGTATTTAAGTTCAAGACTCACCATTCACAATTTTATGCATGGGTCTCCAAGTCCCACCATGTGCAACTACCATGATAGGTTTAGTCCAGTTAGTTTAATTTGTTAACTTTAATTTGAACTGTACCGATTCTTAATCTAATCGTGCTATAATGATTTGATTCCTAAACAATGTGTTAAACAATATCAGCTATTGACATTATTAATAATTAAAATATTTTTTTTTCAAATTGCATATAAATATGATTAAGTTTGTATAGTATAATATAAAAAATTAAATACTGAAATTTGATGGTATTGAATAAAATTTCATTGAATATTAATTCTTATAAATAATTAATAAAAGGTTAAATTATATATTAATTCCTATTCTATGCATAAGTTTTAGATTTATTTTTATAGTTTAATTTGATGAATTCTATTTTCATGCTTTTTAAATTTTGAAATTTTAATACTAATTCAAACAGTAGGAATTAAATCAATTAAATAAAATTTTATTATTAATTTTGTATCCATTAAATTGTGGATTTAATTACTATTCACCAATTTAATGATTTTTAATATTATTTCAAATTTTACTCAACCAATAATCAAAACAGAGATTAAATCCATTAATTAAAAATAGAAATATTATATATATATATGAATTAAATCTACATGATCTGAAATTAATATAAAATATATTTAAGCCGGTAAAGCTTAAATGGAGTAGGTAATTTACACGAATCAATTTGGAAGGTGTCTTAGAAGAGAGGTGAAGCAACCCACATCATCCACCTAAGAGTAAGAACCGTAAACAGAGATACCTTTTTCCTTTCCTTTTCCCTCATTTTCTCTTGGCCTAAACAAAAAGAAAAAAAAGAAAAAAAGAGCTTTGTGTTGCAGACCCAGAAATGATGTCAAAACAAGCAATGTTTCCATACTATTTCCCTGAAGAAATCTTCCTTGAAATCTTCTGTAAACTACCTGTGAAATCCCTGGGGAAATGCATGTGTGTTTCTAAAGCCTGGAATTCTCTCATCAAGAACCCATATTTTTATTTCCAGCCATGTGAGCCATCAGTCAAAGCTTCGTCGCACAAAAGACAACAATCTATTCTTTGTCATGACTGGCCGCCATGAAGTGGAATACTCTCTGCATTCTGATGACCAAGAATTCAGAAAGTACGCCCAGTTAGAGTACATGCCTTTTGATAACCATCATTCTATTGTTGGTGCTTGCAATGGGTTGCTTTGTTTGATGGACTTTCAGTTTAGTTTCGATAGCATCTTCATTTTATGCAACCCAATTATTCGGAAGTCTATTACGCTACCAAAACCATGTTTGTCTAGTTTGCCATATAAAATATCCGTTGGGTTTGGATTTGATTCAGCACAAAATGACTATAAACTTCTGAAAATCACTAAGAAAGGTGTGCTAGACAAGTATGTTGAGGTTGAACTTTACTCACTCAAAAGGAATTGCTGGAAAATATTAGCCCCACCAAAATATGATCTTTATTCTGATGATTTCATGGTTTATGTGAATGAAACTGTTCATTGGATTGCTTATGAGAGAGTGAATAATGAAGGGAGTTATAGTTGTAAGCTTTTGATTTTGGGTTTTGATATGAGGGATGATGTTTTTAAAGAGATTATGTTGCCTGAGAGATTGAGGAATTTGCCCCATCAGTCAGAGATCTATGTAATTCCATATGATGAATTGTCATCAATTGCTGTGATTGAGTTGGGGTCTTTACATGCCGAGTGTGATATATGGGTGATGAAGAAGTATGGTGTCGTAGAAACATGGACTAAGATGTACAGTTTAGGAAAACTGGGGACGGAGCCAATGCCGAGGGTTCTGGGGTTTAGGAAAAATGGGGATTTGATGTTGAGAACTTATAACAATCTAAGATTGATTTCCCGTGATCCGGAGAGCAATGAAATCGATTATTTTGGAATTCAAGGCAGACGTACTTATGTTTGTAATTATACGGAGAGCCTAGTGTTACTTGATCGAGTAATTGATGATGCTATGACTGAGAATCGTGCAAACTATGCGAGTAATGCTAATCGTTCAACTGAGTGAGCGGCTTATGGATTTACCGAACTTGCCGCCAATGATGAAGCAATCAATGGTTCGAGTTGTGTAAGAAGAATGTACAAGCAATGAACTCTGAGTGAGGGAGCAGGATAACAGCTTAGAACAGGCAAGGGCACTTGGCTATTTTTTGAACTATGCTCTATTTTGTTGATTTCTCTATACATTTAACCATTTGAATCTAAAAAATTTACTGAATTTGACTCAAGCATTCCTGGTTATACATGCATTTGTCTGATCTGCTCGATTGCTTTGTAGTCTATACATTAACTTATCTATTATGGTCGGTTCTGAAATCATCTTTAGCTGGTAGGATTCGGTTAAGACATGGGAGAATTTTAACAACCCTACCAAAAGTTTGCATTTGTAGTTAGGTTCCAGGGGGGTGGCCATTTTTTTTTTGTTTGATTCAAGAATTGATTATGATCCCAAAGTTCTTTAAGTTGAGCACCTTAAGTTTTCAATCTTTGAATGAGAAACTAATATTAGCCCAAGCATAAGAATAAAAACTTGATGGGTTTTGTTGATTGAATTGTGCTGGTAATGTAAAACAGTGGTTACAGGTATGGCACACAAACTCTTCGATGTTCTCGAAAGTACTCATGTCTAACACCTATGCCGATAGATATTCAGACACGAATATGTAGGTCTGATCCATCAATTAACTTGTGACTGGAGGCATAGCTTAGGAATTTGCTTTATTATTTCCAAGTCCCAAGTTGTGAACTTCCGAGTTTGTAAAACTCAGTAGTTAATTACTTGTTACTCCCCTTTCTGCAACTGCCTACTTGTAAATAATTTCCTTCTTTCAGTGTTGAATTTGTATTTATTTCCAATGTTTAATTTCAGGAAAATGAAGAGACAAATCAGTTTATTGGGAAGACAATGATTATTTTATATATATATTTTTTATTCAATTATGTTTGAGTAATAAACTGATGAGCCATATTTGCAAAAGCATACAAAAGGCTGAATATTTTATATAGAATTTTTTTTGGTTCAATTAGGTTTCAGTACTAAAAACGACGAAAGTATATTGTTGAAGCTAGAAATGGGATGATTATAATTCTTACCCTCAGCCTTCCTCTTCTCCCGTTATATATCGTTTGAGTGTACTCAACATGACTACATATTGTGTTGAGTTTTGGCTTGACAATGAAAGATTTGGGAATTGGGAATTGGAACTTGATTAATCTTAAAAAAAAAAGGTGCAGTGCTAATTACCTTAAATCTAACACTACTGCAAACATTCAACAAAAAGTTACAATCCAAATATATAGTTTTACCTAAATCACTCTCGAAGGCTTGTGTCTCCACCCGATCTTATTAATTGCAGTTCATTAAGATCGCTGATGACCCCTTCCACCTGTAAACCGACCACGACCTCGATGATATGGTTTTCTTCCACGACTGGATGATGCACCCATGTTAAAGTTCTGGGATGATTCAAAATTGCCTTGAACACCATCAGGTTGCAACTTACAATTCCCACCCATTGTTGGTCCATTTGTCGAGATACCTTGCAATGCACTGTTGAATTGTTGGCCCTGCATGCCCATTCCAAATGTTCCATTTTGTCCTGCAATCCCCATCCAAGGTGCAGAGGCTAGTGCAGCAAATAAGTTTGACTGGCCACCAGGTAAGATCAGCTTAGGAAATGTATTCGAACTAGGATCAAATTGCTGCTGCTGATATGGCATCATGGTTGGCATCGCTGGGGTCGGTAAAGGAATGGGCTGCTGTTGATAATTCTGCGAGAGCAATGACATACCTTCTGCAGAAATCCTGTTTGGAAAAATAGCATTTTGTGGGTGCCGGACTGGCATTCCATTAGTCCAAACTCCATTTGAAGGTGTAATAATACCAGAAGACTGTGGCACGACCGAAAATGGCGGAACAAAGCCAGATCCACCAACAAAATTTTGTTCTCCCATGACAGAAGATGAACAATTATGATTAACCAAAGATGCTGAGATTGTGGTGAAATTATGTTGATTCTGACCCATTCCGGTTGATGTTTGCTGGGATGAGTTCTTACCAGTTTTCCAACATCCATTCTTACTCTTATTTTTCTTTTTATTGCTTTTCCGGTTTCCCACTCTCTGGTCATTCATGGCTCTCTTTGTCATTTTTTGCATCCTCCTGTACTCGGCCTCCTTTTCATCATCTGAAAACTCAGCATCATCTGATAACTCCTCATCATTCTCACCGGATGCATCATATCCTTTCTTGTGAAGATTCTTTTCATTGAGAACATGATTAGCAAATTCAGGGACAAAAGAGATAGAAGTGCCTTCATGGATCCCAGCAGGGACTTCACTCTCAGAATTATATCGTATGACATAATATGGGTTCTTTACAGGTCCAAAGATTTCATCCACAAATCCCAATGGAGATCTGTCTGCAGTAATCCAAAGAATCGAACCTTCATTCAGAGGGTTGTGCTGCTCTCTTCCTTCAACAATAACTTTGGTACTAATCACCTGTAGTAATGAAAGGAACATCATTAGACAAACCTTGTGATTAAAGATCACCAAGCTCTGAGAACATAGCTATGTGATTGTTTAACAAAATTCAAATAAAAATTTAAGGTTTGGCCTTTGTTATTTGCAACAGAGGTTCCAACTTGCCCTTACCGACAAAACAACTCCAACAGGCAGCATCTGATGATGGGGTTGCAGTTCAACATCCAGTGGTGGAACTTGGGGAAGAACCTACCAAATTTAACAGCATTTATTATGCACTACTTTAATCATATAGTTCAGAACTAAAGAGTGCATGAGAGAGAATTCTAGATATAGGTTTCTGCGGTTGACAAGAGAGGATTAGAGTGCGATGAAACGCCTGATCTCTATCAAGCAAGAATCAGAGTGCAATAAAGTCTAATGGTCATGAGCTTGGATGGGTTAAAAATATACAGCCGAAGTTAGCCAAATAGGGCTCCAATTGCAAACAAGGTTAATATAAGATTACCACATCAAAGTACATGGATGCAAAGATCCACTACGAGCCAGACTCAATTAAATTGAAGAGATATGACATGGTTTCATCATGTGGAACTTAATCTGCAATCTCAGCAGAGCAAAAAACAATAACTTCCATCCAAAAGCATGTCAAAACATCTTTGAACAAGCAAAAGTTCAGTAAAGAATGATTTTATCTCTTATTATAGACTACTCCAATAAACAACAGAAAGAAACACGTTACAGCTTGACTTGGAAATATTAGACATAAAAAGCACACAAACATGATACAAATACACATGAATATCTCAAAATCAATATAACAAATACTAAAATATAAAAATCCATATAAAGATAAGATACCACGATTATGATCTAACAAAGTACACAAACATGACATGAATACACAACAATAAGGAATATAATAGAAGCACAAAAGGAACTTCTAAAAGATATAACCAAAGCTACAATTTTACCTCAACTTCATTCTTAGACTTGATGGGACCTCTCAAAGCACCAGCATCTTCCTCCTCATCATCTACCTCATCAAGTTCAATATCTAACGCACTAAGGATTTCATCTGTTCCGTCCTCTTCATCATCATCCTCCTCCTCCTCCTCGTCATCATCATCACTGTCAGTTCCATCAACGGCCACCTCTTCATTAATACCTATTATCTCACCTTCTTCAAGTTCATCTGCACCATCCATATTTTTAGCCTCCCCCTTCACTTTTTCTTTATCCTCTTCCTCTTCGTCTTCGCCCTCCTCCTCCTCATCCTCGTCATTATCATCATCACTGCTACTACTAGAAGATGATGAAGAAGAAGAACATTCACTGTCAGACTCTGAACTACTACTTCCACTCTCTAATCCGTCAACCAAACTAACGTTTCCAATCACTTCTTCAATAGGTAAACTCAGATTCCCTTCTGGTTTTGACTCTTCTTCCACCTTCACCATACAGCCTGACTCACCTCTAACCGGCTCAGACCCACAAACAATTGGCTTGAGCCCATCAAAATCTTCTGCTTTTGATTCCTCAATAGATAAATTCAGATTGCTTTCTGGTTTTGACGTATCTTCTTCTACCTTCACCGCACGGCCCGGCTCACCTTCAACCAGCGCAGACCCATGAACAATTGGTTTGAACCCATCAAAATCTGACTCAGACCCATTAAAGCCAAGCTCGCTTACATGGGTTTTGTCAAATTTATCTTCTTTACCAATCTCCATACTGTTATCAATATCGGCAAATACACTCTCTTCTAACTCAATCCTATCTAAATCTGGGAAACCTTCAAACCACTCCTTTAAATTATCGCTGAACATTAAAATAAAATTAAAGAGAGAACGCCCCAAATACTTTATTTTTCTGCTATTCTAATGGAAATAGAGAAAACGGAAGAATGATAATAGGAAAGAAAATGAGTGGCAGAGTTAGGGTTTTACATAAGGGTTTAGAAGACGCAAAAACGTACACCATATTCCACCGAAACGACGTTGTTTAATGCAGGGGACTTTAGAACGAAAATGTTTAAGTTTGTCAAACCTACTCTTAATATATTTAAAATTTAGTCTTTATACTTTAATTTTGAGATATTAAATTTTTAAATTTTTTATTTAAAAATCTTAGTCTCTCTATCTAATTTTTTCTTTAGTAGCTGTTATAAAAAGATAAAATAATATTTTTATCCTTCAATGTTTATAGTTTTTTGTCAATTTGATCATTATCCTTTAAAGTAAATAAAAAATTTAAAAATTAATATTTTCCATATTTTAAATAAAAATATAAAAATTAAAAAAATATATTTTAAAAAACTAAAATTATGAAAATATAAAAATATTTAAAATTAAAAAAATGAAAAGTTATTTTAAATATATACAAATCCCAAAATTCAATGTAACCTAAATCGGAATGGACTAGTTAGATTAAGAATTGATTGGGATATCGGTCTAGTGAGAGGTAAAAAATCGATTGATCTATCAATATGGACTAGTTGAATCGACAATTGAACTGATTTTTATCAATTTTTAATATTTTATTTACTTTAAACTGGTTAGACTGTTGGTTTCAAAAACATTGCCAAGTTTCAAAAAAAATTACTTGCTTAGTCTGGTTGGGTTACACAAACCATGAATACCTCTTATTACTATTCAAGTAGTAAATAACATTTTTTTTGAATTTTTGGCAATATTTTTGGAACCAGAAATAGCAGTTGAACTGGTCAAACCAATCGGTTCTCAGTTCAAACGGTTTGATTAGTTCAAAATAAATAAATTATTAAAAAATTAAAAATAAAAATATTAAAAATTATAAAAAATTGGTTCAACGAAAGATTCAACCAGAATTCGATTCAAACCAATTTGTGCCAGTTCATGGTTTTTATCTCTCACTAGATCGATATCTTAGTCAATTATGGGCCAACTAGTTTGACCGAACGGTTTGGTCTAGTTTACACAACATTCAATTTTGAATTTTTTAAATATTTAAATTTTTTTTTGAATTTTAAATAAATTTTATTTCTTTCATAATTTTAGATTTATTTTAATATATATAGTTTTTATGTTTTTATCTAAAATATGGAAAAGTTATTTTTTAAAATTTTTAAATATTTTTTTTCCATATTGACAAAATATGGAAAAATAATAACTTTTAAAGGGTAAGGACTAAATTAACAAAAAAATTGTAAATATTAAGGGCTAAAAATGCTATTTGATCTTTTTATAACAACCACTAACAGAAAAATTAGACAAAGGGATCAAGATTTTCAAATAAAAAAGTCATAAAGATTCAATTTCTTAAAATTAAAATATAGAAATTAAATTTTAAATTTCAAAAATAGTACAAAGAACTTTGACATATTTAAAACAAATTCCTTCGAAACAAAGTTGTTTAGTATAGTAGATTAAAAAAAAAAAAGAATAGTGTAAACTATACAAATGATTTATATTACATCTTAAAAAGTTACAATATGATCACTCATGTTATTGGTTTATTACATTTTGATCACTGAGCAGTTAAATGCTATTAACAATGGAACTATAAGTCGTGGGTGGCACTATATATTATTATTTCTAATAATACTCTAGAACGACATATTTTTATGTGTTAATTGTATGTTTATTTTGAGTATGACCCTACTAATTTGAGCTATTTATGGTCTTTTATTTTTTAGGCACCAAAATGGTGGCAAAAGGAAATTTAAGGGCAAAAAGTGCAAACTTGAAGAAATGGGCCAACATGCGACATAAGGAAAAAGGTGGTGCCAAAAATGCAAGTATGGAAGACATAAGGGCAAAAGTGCAAAAAAAGAGATTTTATAGCACAAGACTCTATTTAATGTTTAATTATATTAGGATAATTATTAAGGATAATTATTTAGATTTAATTTTAGGATTCATTTTCATTTATCTTTAATTATCTTTATTTATTTGTATTTATTTTTTAGAATTTAATTAGGAATAGGCTAGGTTTCTTAGTACTATAAATAGGGGATGAAGTGACACAAATTTCGTCCATCTTCTTCTGTAAACATTCTCTCCCCCATAAGTTTAGCCTTTTTGTTCTTTCCATATTTTTCCAATAAAAATTCCATTTTCAGTATATTTTTTCCCCAAAAATCACGAGTCACTAAATCTATCTAGCTGAAGGTTGTCAAAATTCACCAAAAAGGGTTCTTGAGGCTTAGAATCCGTACTTAGCCTTCTCGACGAATATTCATCGCTTCTCCGCATTACGGGGTTGACGCTTCCGTCCATGTCCTTTAAAAGGTGATCTTTTCAACGTGTGCAAAGGTGGCTGCTTTGTAAGTCTTGGAAAGTTTGCACAGTTGGTTCGTTAGCTTACTGCGTCAGAGGTTGGTGAGCCCAAGAGACAAAATGGCGTGGGATTTGCCATTGAGAAGTGATGATCTAGCATAAGATGATCCCACAGAAGCGATTGTTGGCTAGAGTCAGGTTAAGTCTAAATTCTTGGAGCTGATGGTTGTAGGCGTCCTCTTTCACTATAACTGGCTTATTCTGTTTAAGAAGGATCACTTAAAAGCTTAGGATTGAACCTAAGGTAGATTGAGACAATCGAAGGCTGGAATCTCTCTATAAGAACACATTTTCTTCAACTCTATTTATTTCTATTATTTTAATTTTAATTTTTGAAATTTCAATCAAAATTTTTAATTTTCTTTTTATTTTATTTTTCCAGATAAAAACTTTTAATTATGTTTTTTTTTAAATTTTTTTCAGGTACGCAGGTTTTCTTGGGCACGATTCTGATCAGGATTTCGAGGGACAAGCGATTGTGCAAATCCAGTCCCTGAGGATTTGACCCTACTTCCCTTATACAATTATTTTTTATTTTTAATATTTTATAGGGATAGAATATTTTTGGTGCTCTCAGCGATCAAATCAAATTTTGGCACTGTTGTTAGGGATCGGTAACGTACTAATCTTGTTCTTTGTTTCTTATGACTAGATCTGCTCCAGGTACTCTTGCGTTTGATTCGAAAATAGAGAATACTGCGAGAGTCAATCGGAAGGAAACAAAGTTACGAAAAAAGCAGTCAGGAGTGGTCCGGACTCAGAGTAACCCACCATCAGAAATCAGAATCGACGACGAAGTAGAGTCTAGGATTAACGAAAACCTACGACGAAGTAGAGTCTAGGGTTAACGAAAACCCTACTCAAACATTTGAAAGCAAAAAAGTAGAACTCGATTCACCAGAAGAAGTGCTTAACTTTAGGGTTAACGAAAACCCAAATCTAGCACATCAACCAATGGCTCAAATGATTCGGCAACTAGCCAAAGCTCCGACAGAACAACAACCATTATGCATTGCGTATCCTACTATGGATATTGATTTTGAACGAAAGTCAGGTTTAATCCAACTTCTGCCAACTTTTCATAGGTTGCAAAACGAAAATCCCCACAAACATCTGAAAGAGTTCCATATGTTTTGCCTTAGCATGAAACCTCAGGGGGTAACTGAGGATCAAATTAAATTGCGTAATTCCCTTTTTCCCTAGCAGATTTAGCTAGGGAATGGCTATTTTATTTACCTCCTGGATCTATTACAACATGGGCTGATCTTTCTCGTTTATTTCTCAACAGGTTTTTTCCAGCGTCACGAGCAGCTGAGTTAAGAAGGGAGATAGTTGGAATAAGGCAAAAAGAAGCAGAGTCTCTTTACGACTATTGAGAGCGATTTAAGAAGTTGTGTGCAAGTTGCCCACAATATGGTATAACGGAACAATCTCTTCTCCAGTACTTTTATGAAAGTCTGAAACCCATGGATATGAATATGGTAGACGCCGCTAGTGGAGGAGCGTTGGTCAACATGACTCCCCAACAAGCAAGGGACTTGATGTCCACGATGGATGCAAATACTCAGCAATTCCGAGCCAATTCTAAGCCCCTTAGAAGGGTTCACTGGGTAAGTAATTTGACCTTAGAAGATAAAGTTGATAGACTTGCTAATATTCTGAATTCTCTTGTTGCAGAAAAAGCAAAACCAGCCCGGCTATGCGGAATCTGTGCTACACCTGAACATACAACGGATGCATGCCCTAGTCTGTATGATGATACTATGGCTCAGTTGGATGCTGTGGGAAACTTCCCTGGACCACCACAAAGGCGATATGACCCCTACGCTAATACTTATAACCCAGGATAGAGGGGCCATCCTAACTTGAGTTATGAGGCCAACCCACGGTATAATCAGCCATACCAAACTCAGTTTCCACAACAGCCACAAGATTTAGGTACTTTTCTAGAAATTATGGTCAATAAATTAGCATCTAATGTCATTGATTTCCAACAGCAAACTCTTAATTTCCAAAAAGAAACGAAGGCATCTATAAGAGAATTAACCATATCAATTGAGAAATTGAACTCTTAAGGGAAGCTGTCGTCACAAACAGAACCTAATCCAAGATAAAGCGCAAATGCAATGACCTTACGAAGTGGAAAGGTACTGGAACCAATTCTTAACAGAAATCTTGGCCAAGATTCCGCCCAAGAATGATGAACAGGTCTGAACGAAACCTCCATTGCCTAAAATTCAACCTCTATTTCCAGGAAGGTTATATTAGTGTTGTAAAGGCAAAGAGGACAAGGAGATCTTCGAAACATTCAGAAATGTCAAGATCAACATACTACTATTAGATGCCATCAAACAAATTCCGCGATATGCCAAGTTTCTTAAAGAGCTCTGCACCAACAAGCGAAAATTAACAGGTAATGAAAGGGTAAACATTGGTGAGAATGTATCCGTAGTGTTACAGCGGAAGATGCCAGCAAAATGCAAAGATAGGGGCATGTTCGCAATACCATGCAAAATAGGCCACTTGGGAATAAAAAAAGCTATGTGTGATTTAGAGGCCTCCACAAATGTCATGCTTTTTTTCTATTTATGAATTACTTAACGCTGGTTTTTTGACGAAGACAAGTGTTATCATACAGTTGGCAGACAGGTCTGTTGTGCATCCCGAAGGAGTCCTCGAGGACGTATTAGTGAAAGTTAATGAGCTTATTTTCCCTGCAGATTTTTATGTAATAAAAATGGAAGAGGATAAAGCTCCTGGGTCTTCAGACATCTTGTTAGGGCGACTTTTCCTTAGTACTGCAAATACTAAGATTGACATGCTTAACGGAACCCTCATAATGGAGTTTGACAGAGAGATCGTGAAGTTTAATGTTAACGGTGCTACTAGTCACCCAAATGAAATCTTGAACGCACCAGATTTGAAATTAAAATCATTTCCCGAGTATCTCAAACACACATTTTTGGAGAATGATGAGACCATTGCGGACTTAAAAGGGATTAACCCCTTGATAGGTACATATAAGATTTTCCTGGAGGAAAACACAAAGCCAAGGCGAGAGGCACAAAGACAGTTGAATCTGAATATGGTGGATGTGGTAAAAAAGGAGAATTTCCAAGCCCATACGGACGAAAGAATTCAACTGGAACAGCCCCAATGCTAGTTGAGGCATCAAGCTAGCGATATTAAACAAGCGCTTGTTGGAAGGCAACCTAATTTTTATTTTTTATTTATTATTCTTTTATTCTTTTATTATTATTTTTTGATATTAATAAATTTCTCTTCTTCTGTCTAGGTAAACCTATGAGAAAAAAAAACTTAGGAATTGGCATACTTTAACAACTAACTCTTATCCTATCCTTATCCCAACAAGGAATAGTGCGTCCCTGCCCCATGACTACCTAAAACCTGTCTCTAAACACCATTCCTATACACCCTTCAAACCCTAAAAATAAACCCATTTTTACATAAAAAATCCTATCAGCCACGCACCTTCTCTCCCACCCCTCCATCACTGATTTTTAGCCACCATGGTGAGAACTCGAAGTTGAGCCATTGTCGCACGTGTCACCTACCCATCGCCACCTTTCACCATTTCGCATTCTTCTTCCCTTCCGCATGAAATCACTGCGCTATCGTCATTCTCTCCGCGTGCGTCGTCCTCTCTGACAGTAATTACATAGGGAGTTCTTCTAAACTTTTTCTATTTATTTGTTTATTTTCTTCTACATCGAGGGCAATATGTTTTAAGTAGGGGGAGGTATTCCTCATTATTTCTGTCATTTATCTGCTATTTTTAGTGTTATGTTACTGTTATTGCTGCCTTATGCTCGTTTCTGCACACATTTAATTTTTTAGAATATTCTGCCTCTTTTCATGCCCAATATTTTTACCAAGAATTGCCACTGTTTGACTTACAAGCATGATTTTTGTCTTTTGAGAAAATTATGATTTTGCTATAACTGATTTCAGCTCCACTGTTTTATTTATATTATGTTAAAATAATTATGATTAATAGAGTTAACCCTATTTTGCTTTTAATAAATTTAATTAAGTGTAAATACAAAGAGGACACTTAATACAATTTGTAACACCCAACACCCGTACCCTACGCTGGGACGGAACACGAGGCGCTACAACTCTTAAGCACATGTAGTCAAACGTTTTCGAGTCACCAAGACTTGGTAAAATTTAAAACTTTTTCGGAACATGTCTAAACTTCATTAACATGGACTCACGAGACCCTAAACATCCATCGAAACCCATTCAGGACCGATTCAGGTCCTTTAACAAACTCTAGAAAGATGACCTTAGAAACAGGACACACGTCTATGTGGAAGGGCAACACGCCCGTGTGGCCATTAGGACAAGGCCATGCTAAAGGCCCGTGTGGTTCAGACGGCCTAAGCACGATGGGACACGACAATTTCCAGAGCCCGTGTGAATTAAATTCTAAATTCGAACCTACAGGGGTTTTCATATGGTTTGACACACGCCTGTGTCCATAGCCCGTGTCCCTCACACAGCCATGACATGCCCGTGTCTTAGCCTATGTCTAAAAACCTTGACATTCTGTTTCTAACGTCAGCATCCAATTAGGGGCACACGGCTGAGGCACACGCTCGTGGCCAGAGGCCGTGTCCTCCACACGACTGAGACATACAGTCGTGTCTCTACCCGTGTGTTTACTACCATGCATATTGACTTGACATTTTTATGTGCAGAGGACATACGACCGGACAACACGTCTATGGGGCTGGCTGTGTGTCTAGACACACGCCCGTGTGTCTACCCATATGGACAAAAATAAGGCTATTTACCAAGCCTCTTTGCCACCGTTACTTACATTAACTTGCACAAGATCAACCAAACTAATACAAGCATAACATATATATAACCAAATCGGCCACAACCATTTGAAACTTGTATCAAATGCATATAATAACAATTAACATTGTAATAGTCCAAATCTGTCAGGGCCTTAAAACCAAAAAAATAATAAATAAATAAATAAATGTTTATTTATTTAAACAGTCCATATACAGAGCCCAAATACCTAAACCCACTACCCATTTACATTTGACCTAACTGCCTACACCCGGTTTTAGCTTAAGCCCAGCAGACCCATTACATTCGGGGCCCAAGAGGCCCAAATGTGTTAACAGATGAGGGGAGACCTAGGTTTTTTTACCCTAGGCGCTGTAAACAGAAAATTCCAGAAGCCAAACCAAACGTCACGCTCCTTCGGTTTTCGTCTTTCCAGCTACCCTCCATCAAAGCCACGATTCCAGGTTCCAGATCACGCCGTGATCAACGCCACCGACAGATCTGTATCTAGCACGATCATCGTCGGATTTTCCTCGCGAATATCTGCAAAAGAGAAAGAAACAGCAGCAAACAAACAAAAATGGGAAGAAATAAAAGATTTCTTTCCAAAATATATTGTAAACAGTGGCTATAAAAGCCTGAATCAAATACGATGTAATGGACCAGATTTTTTTTAGAAAATAAAAACAGCAGACATACGAATACATTCAGGATTACAAACAGTTTCTTAAGGTGATTTATATTTCATATTTTGTTAATTATTTTCTGACTGGTATACGAAGCATTTTTTTTAAAAAAATAAACTACGGGAATATTAAGAGGAAAAGAGTTACCTGTAATTCGCTTGAAATGACGAGGGTTTTTTAACCCTTCGATAATCGTGCGTGGTGGTCCTCGCGGTGGCGTGTGGGCGTAGGCGCCTGAGGACAGGGGCCCGACGAGGTTCTGAGGCCGACCCCGAATCCTCCTGCAGAGGATTTCTTTAAGTTTTTTTTTAAACCGGTGTAAAAATGATTTTCAAGCTTAAAATTTGGCTTATATAGCCTAAAAGAAACGGTGCCGTTTTGGCTTAAGTCAATAAGCAAAAAAAACGACCTCGTTTTAAAACTTGAGGACCTGCGTGTTGACCCGATTACCCGGGGAGGATCCGCGTGTTTTTTATAAAATGGGTTAATTGCCCAATTGGTCCTCTTGCATTTTTTATATTTTTAATTTAATTTTATTTATTTTTTAATTTAGCTTTAATATTTTAATTCTGTTTCAATTTGGCCCTCACAGTGATTTAAAACCGTATTAGGGGAAATGATGTCGTTTTAGGATTAGGGCAAATAGCCCAGTGAGTCCCTCTTTTTTTAATGCGCAATTCAATCAGGCCCAGAATTTTTATTATTTCGCGAATTAACCCCCAAATTTCTTAATTGAATCCAATTTTAGTCATTTTTTAAAAAAAAAACGTTAGTTTTATTGTTTTATTTGTATTATTTTAACATTATATATACATTCATAAATTTCATTATATGTTGTATTTTTTTATTTATTTGTTACATTATTACTATTATTATATATACCATATTATATTTCATTATAAGTATTATATTTTATTACATACCATATCTTATTATATAACATTCCTTATAATATTTATTTTTCTTATATATTCTTTTATATATATTTTATTATGTATATATTCTTTTTTACTAATTATGCTACCATACTTTTACATGCAAAATACTTATTATATTATTATTATTTTATATTTCCTTATTTTATTCATATTATATTATTATGCATAACTTATTTTAAGCATTTTTTTTAAATTTATATTTTAGGTATATTTTATCAATAATTACTTACCTCATATTACATTTTAATATACATTAATGCTTTCACATATATTGAACATATCATTTATATATTAAATACTGTTTTGTGATTATTATTAAAGGTCGTATTTTAGAATTGACATGTATGTTGATATTATTTTAGGAATGTTTATGTTAAGTTGTATGCCATGCATCATCTTTTGTCTATTAATTTATTAAAATGTATATAGAGTTATACCATATATGTTTATATGTTCATTTATGCATTTTTAATGTATGTCATCTATTTTTTGTATGTATGTTTTACATGTTTTAAATTTGCCATGTTTGTTGTTTAAAATTGGTTTAAATTCATACTTTTACTTACCTATTATGATAATATGCTATCTTGTATGTTATTCTATGATGTTAACATGATTCTTCATGCATTAATCAAAAAGGAGATTCCAAAGTTTTCAAATAAAAGGCAATGCTTGGTATTTGAAAGCTTCAAGAAAAGTAGTGCCCTAACTTACTAGGTTGCAACCTTTCTCGTTGAGTTCGAATAGTCAAGCACCCTTCTAATTTTTTTTAAGGTTTTCAAAATACGAGCAACTGTCTTGGAATTTCAAAGTGTTGTATCCTAACTTACTGGATATGGCATTTTGTTGTTTCGAGATAGAGATTTTCAAAAAGGTTAGCTTAGCTTCAAATGTCTTAAAAATATTGCGTCCTAACTTACTGGATGTGATATTTTGATTCATTTGATACAAGTGAACCCTAATCAAAATATTCTAAAGGGGATTGCACCTTAAAATTTTTAAAATTTCCGACATTAAAGACACTTGATAATCAATTAGGTACCAATTTTTGGGCGTTACGAGGGTGCTAACCCTTCCTCGTACGTAACCGACTCTCGAATCCGTTTTCTCGACTTTCGTAGACCAGAATTAATGCTTTGAAACAAAACGATTTCTTGGTGATCCAATCACACTTAAAAAGATTGGTGGCGACTCCCATTTTCGTTTTTTCTTAAAGTCGATTCCCATTTTCCAAAACTCGATTTAAAAAATGGTTTTGACAGCTTGACGACTCCACTGGGGACTAATAAGAGAGTCAAGCTGTGTAATTGATTATCCCTTGTCTTAATGTCGGAAATTAAAAATTTTAAAATTTAATCCTCTTTGCATTACATGTGTTTGTATTATTGCATGTGTTGTTATATTCTGGTACGCATTGCATTTGCATGACCATTGTGGTCATACCCTTAAGTGGGAGTGAGAAGCTACGCCTTCGTGAGGTTTTCGCCTCCGTGTAGGATAGTGGATCACTTTCGGGATACATCCGTACCTATGGTTTCGTGAGATTTTCATCTCCGTGTAGCCATAGGGAAATGTATTCCCTTGAACTGAACTCGATTCAAATGAGCCTATAATGGGTGAGGATCGAGGAATCTGCTTGTTTGGGTACCTCAAACTTTAGAAGCAAACCACATATAGAAAAATCATAAGAGTTCAATATAAGGTTTTCTTTGTGTTTATTAATATCATATGATACTGAATGTTTTCTTTCTTTTGTGCATGTCATTTTGCATTTAAAAGGTATCGATTCACAGTCAGTTTCTAAGTTAGAAAGTTTTATTATGGAGAACAGACTTCTTGATAGAGTGGAGGGCAACGCTAACGTCCATAGATGGTCTGAGCAAACTCACTAGGAAAAGAGGATAGCATAACTGTGGGATATATGTCGGAGCTGTCAGACTACACTCGCATCAGTGTCACACAGAATAATCTACAGGAGCTTAAGGCGATTTGGGATCAGTGGGGCAATGAGATCAAGCAATCATTCTACGGTAAGTATGGAGATTTGCCCTATTTGTTTGATATTCAGGTTGATGAGAACTTGTTTCGAGCTCTCGCTCAGTTGTGGAACCCAGCATACAGTTGTTTTACTTTTGGGGAGGTAGATTTAGTGCCTACTGTGGAGGAATACATAGCCTTGCTTCGGTGTCCTAGATTTCAGTGTGATAGGATTTATTCTCGAGCTGCTTGTGTCCCAACCTTTGGTAAGAAGCTGATGACCATTACGGGGATGAGCGAGTAGTGGATCATGACCAGAATTAAGGAAAAAGGGTGAGAGTAAGTGCATTCCGTGGGGAGCTTTGAAAGATCTGATCTAGACACATCCAGACGAGGCGAAGAGGATAGACATTTTTGCTTTAAGCATATACGGATTGATGGTTTTTCCCAGAGCCTTGGGATATGTGGATGAGGCGACCACGGATCTCTTCTATCGACTTAGCAAACGGGTCACTTCTGTTCCTGCAATTTTGGCAGAGACATTCAGGTCCCTGAATGCATGTAGGAGGGCTAGTGCAGGCAGGTTTGTTGGTTGTGCTCAGTTATTTTTAGCTTGGTTCTACAGTCACTTCCTATTGATAGATAGGGTGGTTTGTCGGGTTTTCTTCGAGGATTACTCCCCGTTGAAGGACATAGCAGCTTCAACTAGGAGAGTTGATGTTCTAGAAAAGAATTGGATAGCGCTACTTCAGAACCTTCAGTCGAAAGATGTTGAGTGGAGGGCTCCATGGATGATTCCTGGTGAGATTCTTTACAGATGCGGTAGTTTTGATTGGGTTCCTCTGTTGGGAATTTGGGGTGCCATCGGTTATGCCCCTTTGCTGGTGTTGAGGCAGCATGGATTGAGGCAGTTCGTACCAGCAACTTATGGACTGGCTCAAAGAAGAAAAGATGTACTGGAGCCTAGATGTCGACGTTCAAAAGATGGAGGTCGAGAAAGAGAGGAAAGAAAAAAAAAGATCGAGGAGGACCGAGACGATTTAAAAGAACACTACAAAAGGGCACAAGTAGCTTTGAAAAGAACAGGGCTAGGAAGGTTTTCAGATCAGGGACAGAAAGAGGTCCAAGAGGAAAAAGCTAAGGCCGAATATTGGGAGAAGAAGTTCCAAGAGATGCAATCACGGAATTTGACCTTAGAAAAAGAAAATTAGGGTTTAAAGACTAAAGTAACTGAGCTCGGGCGATCCCTTCATCTACATCGAAGTCGTGATTCTATGGTCGAAGTAAAGAAATTAAAAGACAAGGTTGAGGAGTTGCAATCAGCATTGCAGGATAGCAGTCTCCTAATCAAGCAGCTTGGGGTACGAGAAGATCACTTGAAAGGAGAGCTTTATCAGTCTAGAGGACAGGTCAGAGAAAAGGATCACGTTATTGGAGAAGCTATAGCCCAGATTCGAGAGGTTGCTGAGCACGTGCAAGACTTGGCAATACGAGCTGATGTATTGAGTTTGATGTATGAGTCATCGTCGGATAAATGACGAGAGTTAGCCCTTTTATTAGATAGAGTTAAAACTTTGGGCATTAGGGCGAAAGTGTATTTGTAATCCTCTTATATGTAATGATATTCTTTTTCTAAATAAAGTTTTCTAAATGAGATTGAATCAGAATCGATGTCCTTTTTGCATTCATGCATTTGCATCTCATAGCATGTCGTCGCATCCTTCGCATTCAAAGTTATAGAGAGACCCTAATTAGTTAAAATTACCACAGAAGTAGAAAAGAAAATCTGGAAACCACGCATCAGTACGGAACTTGTGCAAAATCTAGAAATATGGATCAAAGATTTGAACAGTTACAAAAGGACATGCAAGACCAATTGCAAGAGCAATTGACCAAGATGCAAAATGACGTGAGGGAGCAGATGCCGGAGGCTCAGAGGAATATGATGACTGAGATGGCTCAGTTGTTGAGGGCCACTAATAAGGGGAAAGCCCCTATGGTAATCACTGGTGAGGAGGAAGAGGATTATCCTCCAGGCTTTACTCTACCCCACAGGCCTACACAAACCGAGGCACTTCCTAGGAGGCCGTCTGTCACTATAAGACCTCAAAATGGACCGGTTTATGCTGGGATTCATATGAATTACCCAGCCAGCTGGGATTCAATTTGGGTGACAACCCTACTAATCCTTTTATTCCTGACTTAGATGTGGCTGAAAAAGAGGATTTGAGAGCCGAAGCAGCAAAACAGTTGGAAGAACGTTGCAGATGGCTAGATGAGAAGTTTAAGGCTTTAGAGAGTGCTGATGGGCATCATGGAGTTGATGCCAAGGATTTGAGTTTGGTCCCAGACTTGGTGCTTCCCCATAAATTCAAAATGCCGGAGTTTGAAAAGTACAACGGGACTACTTGCCCAGAAGCCCACATTACGATGTTCTGTAGGAGAATGACCGGATATGTGAACAATGATTAACTATTGATTCATTGTTTACAAGATAGCTTAGTGGGAGCAGCAGCCAGGTGGTACAATCAGTTGAGCCGGGCCAGAATAAATTCATGGAGGGATCTTTCACAAGCCTTCATGCAATAGTACAATCATGTGACTGACATGACGCCGGATAGGATCACGCTGCAAAACATAGAGAAAAAGCCTAATGAGAATTTTAGGCAATATGCTCAAAGATGGAGAGAGGTTACTATGCAAGTTCAGCTATCATTGTTAGAGAAGGAGATCACCATGTTGTTTATCAACACTCTGAAGGCTCCATTCATTACTCATATGATTGGAAGCACCACCAAAAGTTTTGCGAACATAGTCATGGCGGGCGAGATGATTGAGAACGCCATAAGAGGGGGAAAATTGAGGGGGGCGGCCAAAAGATCGGCCCCAAGGAGAAAAGACAATGAGGTAAACAACACGAGTAGCTTCAACTCAAAGGCGATCACGGTTGGTCAACTCAAAGTAGCTGCGGGTGGGCAACAGGGTTCTCAAAGGCAGGAATCAGGCACAAGGCACGAAAGGATGCAATTCACACCTATCACTGTGACGTATCGTGAGCTTTATCAAAGTTTATATGATGCACATGCTATTGCTCCCTTCCACTTGAAACCATTACAGCCTCCATATCCTAAATGGTATGATGCAAACGCTAGATGCGAGTACCATGCTGGAATATCGGGGTACTCAATTGAAAATTGTACTGGATTCAAGAAGGCCGTAGAGAGGTTGATCAAAATGGGGGTTGTGAAATTTGATAGTACCCCAAATACTGAAAACCCTTTGCCAAATCATGACAATCAAGGAGTGAATGCGATTGGCGAAGCTAGTGAAAGAAGGATGATGGAAAATATTGCTGAGGTGAGGATGCCTATGAAGGTGATTTGGGAAGAAATGATGAAGAGAGGGATGATAACTTCTAAGAAAGAAAGCGAAAAAATGGGGAACTACTGTGAGTTCCATGGAGAAGAGGGTCATAAGGCCCAAAATTGTGAAGAATTCAAAGCCTTGGTGCAAGGCTTTATAGATAATAAAGAGCTACAAAATTTTGAAGGTAGCTCTTATAAAAGAGAAATAAGTGTCTGGAAGGTGAACAAAAATGAATCAGTCGGCCAAGGATCATTATCTCCCTGCCAGAGAATAACGAAGTGGGGACACCAGCAGTGCCCAAGGTCATTGTCCATAAACCTACTCCTTTCCCTTACAAGGATAGCAAAAGAGTACCATGAAATTATGACTGTAGTGTGACAGGGCCGGAGGAAGAGAATATAGCCAGCGCATCTAAAGACGTGCAAGCGAAAGGTTTCCACACGCGGAGTGGGAAGCGTTATGATACGGGGGCATTAGAGTGGAGCCCACAAAAATAAAAGGTGTCGAGGTGGAGAAGGAGACCGAAGTACCCATCAATGAACAAGTAAGGGAGGAGGAGGCTAAGAAATTTCTAAAGTTCCTTAATCATAGTGAGTATAGTGTGGTCGAGCAGTTTCGTAAGCAGCCAGCTCGCATATCAGTATTGGTTCTACTTTTGAGTTCTGAGGCGCATAGGGAAGCATTGATGAAGGTGCTTAACGAAACATATGTCACTCATGACATATCCGTTAATAAGCTGGACCGATTGGTGAACAACGTTAGCGCAGATAATTTCATCTACTTTAATGATGATGAAATCCCACTGGGGGGTAGAGGGTCAATTAAGGCCTTGCATATTACTACTCGATGCAAGGGGTACACACTCCCAAGCGTGCTCGTTGATAATGGATCGGCTTTGAATGTTCTACCATTGTATACATTAAACAGATTACCCATCGACGATTCTCACATGAAGACATGTCAGAATGTGGTAAGAGCTTTCGACGACACAGAAAGGAAGGTAATGGGAAGAATTGACATTCCCTTGGAAATCGGGCCGAACATGTATGAAGTAGATTTCTTGGTAATGGATATCAAGCCTTTCTACAATTTCTTATTAGGCAGGCCATGGATACACTCAGCAGGAACTGTGCCCTCGTCGTTGCACCAGAAATTGAAATTAGTGACTGATGGACGGTTAATAACCATCAATGCGGAGGAGGACATTATAGCTGCAGTCACTAGTAAGGTCCCTTATATCGAGACAAACAAAAAATCTATTGAGTGTTCTTTTTGCTCTTTAGAATTCGTAAATGCGACTTTCATTTCGGAAGGGAGTGAGCTATCGGTGCCAATGATAGTTAGAGCTACGAGGATGGCTCTACAAATGATGACAGGAAAGGGAGCCTTACCAGGAAAAGGTTTAGAAAAGTATCTGTAAGGAGGGTCTTAGATCCTAAAGTTGATTGAGAAGAAAGACCGCTTTGGTTTGAGCTTCAAGCTAGACTATAAGTAAAGAAAGAAAGACATCAAGAAGCGCCAAGAAAGGAGAAGGGCGCGTTTAGATGGAAGGGAAGTGGGGTGGGAATCGATGACGTTCCCTCTTATATCCAAAACCTTCATAACAAGAGGATTACTTGTAGAAGAGAGTTATCAGATTAATGCTGCATACGACGAAGAATTGGAGCAAATGAACCTTGAGGGCATTCGCCATTATGAATCGGGAAGCTCTTTGAATAATTGGACTGTGGAGGAACTTCCTATAGTCTTTAGGAATTCTTCAGAGTAATTCTCAAAACATTCTTGTTACTCTAGAGCCTGGGAGTAATAGGATTACATTTGTGAAAATGGGCTTACGTTCATCTATTATTATTTAAATAAAACATAACTTTTATCAATTTCAACGAGTATTGTTTCTTTTTTATTAACCAATATTTCGTTAAAATTTTAAATTCTTTTGTTCATAGTACATAATTAATCATTCTTCAATTCATTCATTCTTTGTATATTCTTTATACCTTACAGGTCCTTAGGTATCAATGACATGAGCATTGATATTACAAATCCTGATTTCTCTCGCAAGCAAGACATGTGTTTAGAGGAATCTCAGGATTTTGAAGATGTCCAGGGTTGTGATGTGTCTCCAGATCTGTTGAGAATGATAAAACAAGAGGAGAGACAAATTATGCCCCATGAAAAAGAGGCAATAGAGAATGTAGCCTTTGAGGAAGGGAAAGAGGTGAAAATTGGGATACTTATTGCCAATAACGCAAGGCAAGAACTGATTGAGTTGCTACGTGAATTCAAGGATATCTTCGCATGGTCTTATCAAGATATGCCAGGATTAAATACTAATATTGTGGTGCATCATTTTCCAATAAGACAGGATTGTAAGCCAGTCCAATAGAAGTTGCGGAGAATGAGGCCAGATATTGTTCTGAAAATAAAGAATGAAGTTAAGAAGAAGTTCGATGCGGGTTTCTTACAAGAGGTAAAGTACTCAGAATGGGTAGCTAACGTTGTGTCTGTTTCTAAGAAGGATGGGAAGGTACGAATGTGCATTGACTACAGAGATCTGAACAAAGCTAGCCCAAAAGACAATTTTCCTTTGCCACTCATCAACACTCTAGTAGACAACACTGCAGGATATTCGTTGTTCTCTTTCATGGATGGTTTCTCGGGGTACAATCAGATAAAGATGCATCCAGAGGACATGGATAAAACTTCCTTTATAACCTTGTGGGGTACCTTTTGCTACAAAGTGATGCCGTTAGGGTTAAAGAATGCGGGGGAAACATACCAACGGGCCATGGTGAACTTGTTTCACGACATGATGCATAAGGATATTGAGGTGTATGTTAATGATATGATTGCCAAGTCGAGAATAGAAAAAGAGCACATTGAGGTCTTGAGAAGATTGTTCTTGAGATTGAGAAAGTTTCAATTGAAGCTCAATCCAGCAAAGTGTACCTTTGGAGCTAGATCGGGAAAGTTATTAGGCTTCATGGTCAGTGAAAAGAGAATTGAAGTTGACTCAGACAAGGTCAGAGCCATACGAGAATTACCTCCCCCACAAACTCAGAAGGAAGTTCAAGGATTTCTAGGAAGACTGAATTACATTGCTTGGTTTATTTCACAACTAATTGAGAAGTGTGATCCCATCTTTCGTCTCCTTAGAAAGTACAATCAGGGTACTTGGGATGAGGAATGCCAGAATGCTTTTGAAAAGGTCAAACAGTACTTGTTGAATGCTCCGGTGTTATCTCCGTCCAGTCCAGATAGACCACTACTACTGTACTTATCAGTATTTAGTAATTCCATGGGATGTGTGCTTGGCCAACATGATGAGTCAGGAAGAAAGGAGAAGGCAATATATTACCTCAGTAAGAAATTCACCGAATGTGAAATGAGTTACTTGCCTATTGAAAAATTGTGTTGCGCTCTGATTTGGACAACTAGGAGGTTAAGACAGTACATGCTATATCATACTACTTGGCTTATTTCGAAACTTGACCCTTTGAAGTATATGATGGAGTCAACAGTGTTGAATGAGAGAATGGCGAGATAGAAAATACTACTTTCAGAATTTGATATAGTCTATGTGAGTCAAAAGGCTATAAAAGGAAGCGCGATAGCAGAATTCCTCGCTAGCAGAGCGCTAGAAGACTACGAGCCATTGAATTTTGATTTCCAAAATGAGGAGTTGATGTGTGTTACAACTACAGAGGATCATCCTTTGAAGTTGAGCTTTGATGGGGCATCTAATGCAGTGGAAATGGAATTGGGGCAGTCCTGGAATCCCCGAATGGTGATTGTTATCTATTCACAGGTAAGCTATATTTTTATTGCACAAACAATATGGCTGAGTATGAAGCATGCATCATGGGACTCCGAGCGGCTATAGAACGAGGAATAAGAACTATGAAAGTATATGGAGACTCTACATTGGTGATTTACCAGCTTAGAGGAGAATGGGAGACAAGGGATCCTAAATTGATTAATTATCGAAAGGTAGTTCTAGGGTTACTTGAGGAGTTCGATGACATCACTTTCAACTATATCCCACGAGATGAAAACCAAATGGCAGTTGCTCTAGCAACTTTGGCTTCAATGATTAAAGTCAATAAAGAGGAAGAAATGAGACCCATTCAAATGAGTATCTTTGAGGTTCCAGCTCGCTGTTGTAACATTGAGGAAGAAGAAAATGATGATAATCCTTGGTATCAGGATATATTGCAATATGTGAGAGATCGTAAATACCCAGCACAAGCAACTAAAAATGATAAATGAACTTTAAAGAGATTAGCTTCCGATTATGTTTTGGACGGGGACATCTTGTACAAAAGAAGAAAGGACTAAGTACTGTTGAGATGTGTTGACGCTGTGGAAGCTAAGTTAATCTTGGAAGAAGTTCACAAGGGTGTTTGTGGGACACACGCTAATGGTTTCACGATGGCTAGACAAATCATGAGGTTTGGATATTATTGGTCGACCATGGAAAGGGATTGTATCAACTACGCCAAGAAATGCCATAAATGTCAGATTTATGAAGACAAGATACATGTACCACCTTCACCTCTACATGCTATGACTTCTCCATGGCCCTTTTCCATGTGGGGCATGGATGTCATTGGGCCAATATCACCGAAAGCTTCGAATGGACATCGATTTATCTTTGTGGTCATTGACTATTTCACAAAATGGGTGGAGGCCGCTTTTTATGCAAATGTTACTAAGTCGGCTGTGAGTCGATTCTTGAAGAAAGAGATCATTTGTCGATATAGGATGCCTGAGAGAATCAATCAGCAATGCACTGAACTTGAACAACAGAATGACAGCAGAAGTTTGTAGTCAGTTCAAAATTAAGCATCATAACTCTTCTCCGTATCGCCCAAAAATGAATGGGGCAATAGAAGCAGCCAACAAGAACATTAAGAGGATAGTGGGGAAGATGACTGAGACTTATAGAGATTGGTATGAGAAATTACCATTTGCACTCTTAGCTTATCGAACGTCCGTTAGAACTTCTACAGGGGCAACTCCCTTCTCATTGGTTTATGAGATGGAAACAGTGTTACCAATTGAAGTAGAGATACCGTCTCTCCGAGTCTTGTCAGAAATAAAGTTGGATGAGGCTGAATAGATACAATCGCGATATGATCAGTTGAACTTGATCGAAGAAAAGAAGCTAAGGGCCATCCGTCATGGTCAGATGTATTAGAAGCGAATGATGCGGGCTTATGACAAGAAAGTGCGACCAAAAGAATTCCATGAGGGGAATCTTGTGTTAAAAAAGATCCTTCCCATTCAGAAGGATTTTAGAGGAAAATGGATGCCGAATTGGGAGGGGCCGTATGTCGTGAAAAAGGCTTTCTCTGGGGGTGCATTGATCTTAGCAGAAATGGATGGGAAGAGTTTGCCCAATCCAGTGAATTCAGACTCAGTCAAAAAGTACTTTGTCTAAAGGAGAAGAATTCAGAGTGAAAACCCGCGAAGGGCGCCTTGAGTTTTTGAAGAAAAAAAAAGATGGAGAGGCCAATGTGAAAACCCGCAAAGGGTGCCTTGTGACCAAAAGGGTTTTAAGTTGAAAACCCAAAAGAGTAGCTCAAACTTTGAAGAACACACAGTAATCTTGTTATATCTGATTCAACGAAGAGTGAAGCGCATTGCATATCAGGGCATCAACAAATTACTTTGGATCTTTTAAGCACATGTTGAATTCAAGAAGGACTTTATGGAGCTGGTGTATAGACGTTCAGGCGGTGATATCTAGGGCATCTAACATTTGTCCTGCTTGCTATCTTTAAATTCTATTTCTTCTCAAAGATAGGCTTTCAGATTAATTTCTCTTGTATTTTTGACAAATTCATTCAAATTTAGTTATTCTCAAGATTAATTCATTTTCCATTATTCTTAAAGTATGTTGCATTGAAATAGTGATAGATTAACTAGATAATTTTTACAAATGAAGTTTTGCGCATTACTCTAGAAATTTTTAGATGATACAAGAAACTAAAATAGGACAATTGTTCGAGAAATTCACGTAAGTGAGGGTTGAAAGAACTTGAGGAATTTCTTCCTTCCAGTCCGAAATGATGATTAGACATATCAAACGATTCGATTCTAAGAAAAGATCATCTTACATATATTCTCAGTGGGTCGTAGCATTTGAAGAATGATGCAAGCCTACAGGCCGAGCAGGAATAATACTTTGAGAGAAGTAAAGGTAAATGAAGGAATGAGTGGTGACGTCTGGAATAGAAGTCATATTCATAACATTTTGCATTACAACATGTCTAATTAGGAGCATTTAACTCACTTCGATTATAGTATCCTAATTATCAGGCATGAGCACATATGCATTCTACAGGTTATATAGATCAAAGATGATGCGCCTTAACCCCCTAAGCAGTAGGGTAACAGACCAAAGCATAGCAGTTCTGGCCTTCACGTGTTTATACTGAAGCAGATCCAAGATGATTTGGCATTCTTATGTTTACAAGGAACAAATCGAAGACATAGCAGATTTGACTTTCGGATGTTCTCACACCAAAGCAGATCCAAGATAACAGATCTGGCATCTCCATTTCAACGGAGAGTAGATACATAGAAGATCTAACCTTCAGATGTTTATTCTGAAGCAGATCCAAGATGATTTGGCATTCTTGTGTTTACAAGGACCAAATCGAAGACATAGCAGATTTGACTTTTGGATGTTCTCACACCAAAGCAGATCCAAGATAACAGATTTGGCATCTCCATTTCGATGAGAGCAGATACATAGCAGATCTAACCTTCAGATGTTTATACTAAAGCAGATCCAAGATGATTTGGCATTCTTATGTTTACAAGGAACAAATCGAAGACATAGCAGATTTGACTTTTGGATGTTCTCACACCAAAGTAGATCTAAGATAACAGATCTGGCATCTCTATTTCGACGGAGAGTAGATACATAGCAGATCTAACCTTCAGATGTTTATACTAAAGTAGATTCAAGATGATTTGGCATTCTTGTGTTTACAAGGAGCAAATCGAAGACATAGCAGATTTGACTTTCGAATGTTCTCAGGCATCTCCATTTCGATGGAGAGCAGATACATAGCAGATCTAACCTTCAGATGTTTATATTGAAGCAGATCCAAGATGATTTGGCATTATTGTGTTTACAAGGAACAAATCGAATACATAGCAGATCTAACCTTCAGATGATTTTACTGAAGCAGATCCAAGATGATTTGGCATCCTTGTGTTCACAAGGAGAAAATCGAAAACACAGCAGATTTGGCTTTCACGTGTTTATGCTGAAGCAAATCAAAGATGGTTTGGCATCTCTGCGTTGTCAAAGAAGAAATTGAAGAAGCAGATTTGACATCTCTGTGTTCGACGGAGAGCAGATCGAAGATATCAGCATGACAGTTTTGAGTTTGCAATAAGCAGATTGAAGAGTATGATTCGATAAGGCCGGGAAAATTTGGTCCTTTTATAGTCTTTGCTCGATTTCTATTATATAGCAATGAGCAAAGAGGGGCAGCTGCAATAGCCCAAGTCTGCCTGAGCCTTAAAACCAAAAAAATAATAAATAAATAAATAAATGTTTATTTATTTAAACAGTCCATATGTAGAGCCCAAATACCTAAACCCACTACCCGTTTATATTTGACCTAACTGCCTACACCCGGTTTTAGCTTAAGCCCAGCAGACCCATTACATTCGGGGCCCAAGAGGCCCAAATGTGTTAACAGATGAGGGGAGACCT